>NW_025745351.1:290000-432500 GCF_021184085.1 Oncorhynchus gorbuscha
ACCTGTGGAGTTTATACAGAGAAGATGAGCCGCTCTAACCTCAGACCAACAACAGTCCCAAGTTGTATAGTGTAACCTCTATTGTAAAAAAACAGGCACCGTTGGTCGTAAAGCCAGTTAGCAAGACAGTGTTGGGCATGCCACTAAGTAAAAAACACTAGAGGGAAACAGGAACCATCCCAAAATGGGGTGAAGTGGGTATGTATAAAAGAGTAAACAACTCTGCTATTAAACTGTAACAGCCTGGCTTTTGGTGCCAAGTGCTACTTTAGAGTAAAAACCTGAGGAAAATATGCTCACACACCCACACATTAACACACCCACACATTAACACACCCACACACCCACCCATACATTAACACACATTAACACACCCACACATTAACACACCCACACACCCACCCATACATTAACACACATTAACACACCCACACATTAACACACCCACACACCCACCCATACATTAACACACATTAACACACCCACACATTAACACACCCACCCATACATTAACACACCCACACACCCACCCATACATTAACACACATTAACACACCCACACATTAACACACCCACACAGTAACACACCCACACACCCACATTTTAACACACCCACACATTAACAAACGTACACGAGCTCAGATCACAACCACACACACATTAACACACCCACCCACACACACACACATTAACACACGTACACGAGCTCAAATCACAACCACACACACACATTAACACACGTACACGAGCTCAGATCACAACCACACACACACACATTAACACACGTACACGAGCTCAGATCATAACCACACACACACATTAACACACGAGCTCAGATCACAACCACACACACACATTAATACACGTACACGAGCTCAGATCACAACCACACACACAATGAGACAGAGCTAAAGTGTATAACACTGCCCTCCCATTCCATCTGAGGTTTGCTCTGCCTACATGCCTACATAGGAACACCTGTGAGAATTGAAGTTCCACTCTCTCCCACCTATCTGTTCTCCTCATCAGCCACACTACCGTAAACCATCAAACTGGCTTCATCTCCCTCACCTGGAATAAGAAGCCTAAGGCAGTGGAAGTAAAGGGCCAAGTGTGACATTTTGATCAAGAACTTTGGAACACATTCAGTAGGCCTCCACATTGTCCAGACTCATATCTGGATAAGCAGTCACAATCATTTGATAGTGCGTCTCTCTCTAACTTTTCCCCAAAACTCCAAACCCCTGTTCAGGTCATAGAGAAGCCGACGGAGCAGAGGGGATTTGCACAGCCAAAGTTGGAAGCATGTGATTTTCCTCTTCTTACTGTACCACTGCTGGGATGGCCAGATGTCTGTGATCAACAGAGGGCTCGTTAGTCCGTGGGAGAGGACACTTTTTTTTACCCAGAGGCCCTCTCTCTGGTAGAAGGAGGCGTGGGATTGGCTGGCGGGGGGAAGAGCCGGACACCCTGCTCTTTCAGCACATCTGCAGAGCAGCAAGCTGGTGGAGTGAACCCAAACATCCTGTTTTACAGCACAGTCAGCAAACACACTGATCCTTTGGCCCGGTCGGCACGGCTTTCAGCAGCGCTTACGAGGTGCGTGGAGCGTGGACCGTGACTCAGGCCGGACCTTCAGAGTGTTGTGTTTCCCCTCTTGATTGATACAAATAGCTCGGTGTAAATAAGATGACAGTTTCTCCTAAACAGCTTCGGAGAGAGTGTCAAGCTCATGGAGTGAGCGGGAGAGCACACCCTTAGCTTATTTCAACAGCTTACATGTTGTGAACTGTGACTGATACCATACGCCTACGTTGATAACTGATTCTAGTGCACAGTAATATGGGGAATGTTTCAACAGAATGAATCCTGCGTAAATCCATCTGAAATGGATATTTCAGATTAGATTTCAATAAAATTTTCTGACCATGTTGCTGCATCAGAGACTGGCTGGCTGACAAGCCTTCCATCTTTCCCACGCACCACCGTCTCCCAGCAGCAGCTTCCCATCTCTCCAGCGGTTGAAGTTATTGTGCAACACATATATACTCCCCCCCCAAACCTCAGCACCAGAGGATCTTTTCACCCTAAACGCCGTAACTCAAGCCTCCTCCCCAAGACTAATGGCCCCTGTCAAGCGCACGGAAATTAATATCAGCGAGCGCCTATCCGCCGACAAGGAAGAGGGGCGATGTTTAACAGCCCACTCCCCGGCTGTCCTCCATTATAGCTCTGCTTCTGTGCACTTCCCACTGGATAGGAGTTAGTGGACAAGCCCAGATCAAAGGGGTGAGATGGGGTAATAGACCCTCCCACCACCCCAGTGATTGCGTTCGTACACACTAAACAATGTGGTTCTATTTAAAACGTCTTGACTCCAGATTACTGAAAATATTAAGTTGCTTAAACGCACTGAAGGCCACGCCAGTACAACAACTCTCCATCCCTTCTCCCCCCTCCATCACCCTCTTCTCTCCTCCCTCAGCTGTTCCCTCAGAGGATGAAGGAGGAGCCAGGACAACTCTCCACCCCTCCATCACCCTCTTCTCTCCTCCCTCAGCTGTTCCTTCAGAGGATGAAGGAGGAGCCAGTACAACAACTCTCCATCCCTTCTCCCCCCTCCATCACCATCTTCTCTCCTCCCTCAGCTGTAACCTCAGAGGATGAAGGAGGAGCCAGTACAACAACTCTCCACCCCTCCATCCCCCTCTTCTCTCCTCCCTCAGCTGTTCCCTCAGAGGAAGAAGGAGGAGCCAGTACAACAACTCTTCACCCCTCCATCACCCTCTTCTCTCCTCCCTCAGCTGTTCCCTCAGAGGATGAAGGAGGAGCCAGTACAACAACTCTCCACCCCTCCATCACCCTCTTCTCTCCTCCCTCAGCTGTTCCTTCAGAGGATGAAGGAGGAGCCAGTACAATTCTCCACCCCTCCATCACCCTCTTCTCTCCTCCCTCAGCTGTTCCTTCAGAGGATGAAGGAGGAGCCAGTACAACAACTCTCCATCCCTTCTCCCCCCTCCATCACCATCTTCTCTCCTCCCTCAGCTGTAACCTCAGAGGATGAAGGAGGAGCCAGTACAACAACTCTCCACCCCTCCATCCCCCTCTTCTCTCCTCCCTCAGCTGTTCCCTCAGAGGATGAAGGAGGAGCCAGTACAACAACTCTCCACCCCTCCATCACCCTCTTCTCTCCTCCCTCAGCTGTTCCCTCAGAGGATGAAGGAGGAGCCAGTACAACAACTCTCCACCCCTCCATCACCCTCTTCTCTCCTCCCTCAGCTGTTCCCTCAGAGGATGAAGGAGGAGCCAGTACAACAACTCTCCACCCCTCCATCACCCTCTTCTCTCCTCCCTCAGCTGTTCCCTCAGAGGATGAAGGAGGAGCCAGTACAACAACGCTCCACCCCTCCATCACCCTCTTCTCTCCTCCCTCAGCTGTTCCCTCAGAGGATGAAGGAGGAGCCAGTACAACAACTCTCCACCCCTCCATCACCCTCTTCTCTCCTCCCTCAGCTGTTCCTTCAGAGGATGAAGGAGGAGCCAGTACAACAACTCTCCACCCCTCCATCACCCTCTTCTCTCCTCCCTCAGCTGTTCCTTCAGAGGATGAAGGAGGAGCCAGTACAACAACTCTCCACCCCTCCATCACGCTCTTCTCTCCTCCCTCAGCTGTTCCTTCAGAGGATGAAGGAGGAGCCAGTACAACAACTCTCCACCCCTCCATCACCCTCTTCTCTCCTCCCTCAGCTGTTCCCTCAGAGGATGAAGGAGGAGCCAGATGCGGCTCTACTAGTCTTTAAAACCTGAATTAGGTGCCTGTATCTGCTTCCAATACAGCAACCGTTAAACCTCCCGTCCACATCTTCTTTGAATGAAGAGCAGAGGTCGGTGCCAGGCGCCGTTAGCGCAGCACAGTGCCCACTGCCAGATTTATACAGATTTACCTCAGCTTCTCTTTTTCTACTGCGGGGAAAAGGTGGGAAGCATCTTTTGAAAGCCAACTGTCTCCTTTGTTCGTCTATACAGGCGGAAAACCTTGATAAATCACTTTAAGGTGTCTCTTTCGTGTCAGACACACAGCTCCGCTGAACACAAAAGCCTCTGTCTCTTGCTCTCCGAGTCTGAACAGATATATACAGTGAAGAATACACAAGTGATATCAGGTGGGAGAGAGAGGAATGTTCGGTGCCAGACATAAAGCACACCATAGACTTTGGTCCAACAGCCGTTGGCGAGCGACCCCTCTCACATAAAGGCTGTGATTGGACACAATGAGTCTCTTGTCCCTCTGTCATAACACAAGTATTGACACTCCCCTTCCAAGATGGCCGCCACTCCTTCCAGCTCATTAACAGATTATGAAAGAATATTTGTTTGTCCATTCTTCTTAGCGTCAAGGACCATCACACATCTCCCCCGGAGGTTAATGGCTGCCCTGAACCGAGAGTGAACCTATCATGGGTGTAGATACATAAACCAAAGAAAAAGACAAAGATTCCCTGTGTTTCAAAACATCCTACTTACTTAGCATGTGGGCAAGGCAATTACGCTATTAAGGAGATTACACGGACAAATATGAGTCTATAGAGCCATTTCTATTCATCAACAGTGAATAGAGAGGAACTTGTTCCTTCATCCGGGACCACAAAGCAGTGCACAGAGGTCGTTTCTCATGAGTGTGGGCCCAGAAATGGCCGCCCCTTGGCCGGTCGACAAACTTCAACAGTAACAGTACTGGGAAGAAATTAAACTCAGACTCTCAAACGGTCTCACAAGACGCATCAAGGATTGGGCTGTAAAAACATAGGAGCTTTCACAACACAAGTTGTCCAGTAAATAAACTAAGTGCAATTCGTGTCAGGAGACTTCCCTGTGAGAATAACTAGCCAGAGTATAAATACCAGAGGTTTGTTAGAGAGGCAGAATGAGGGGAAAAGGAGGGAGAGAAGGAGAGGAGAGGGAGAGGAAGGACAGAAGGAGAGGAGAAGGAGAAGGAGAGAGAGAAGGAGGAGAGGGAGAGGAAAGACAGAAGGAGAGGAGAAGGAGAAGGAGAGAGAGAAGGAGGAGGAGGAGAAGGAGAGAGAGAACGAGAGCCAGAAGGAGGGAGAGCAGGGAAAGGAGGAGAGGGAGAAGGAGGGGGAGAATGAGGAGGAGAAGAGAGAGAGAGCAGGGAGAGGAGGAGAGGGAGAAGGAGGGGGAGAAGGAGGAGGAGAAGAGAGAGAGGGAGGAGGAGAAGGAGAGAGAGAGGGAGAGGGAGAATAGGAGAGCCAGAAGGAGGGAGAGAATGAGGAGAAGAGAGAGAAGGAGGAGGAGAAAGAGAGAGAATGAGGAGGAGAAAGAGAGAGAGAAGGAGAGGGAGAAGAGACAGAAGAAGGAGGAGAAGGAGAGAGAGGAGGGGAGAAGAGAGAGAGAAGGAGGAGAAGGGGGGGGGATTCAGTTCCGGCATCCAGGGGCAAAGCTGAGGGGCAGTAGTTCATGTTAACAGTCATTAATGGCAAACTTAACACTCTTTAATGGCAACGCTATTAAGGCCCGGTGTGGAGACAGAAATGAGTTGTACAAAAGAGAAGTATATTTGCACTGTGGTAGAGAGCACCTTACATTAGGACACTGTGGTAGAGAGCATCCTTAAATTATGACACTGTGGTACAGAGCATCTTTAATTATGACACTGTGGTAGAGAGCACCTTATATTAGGTCACTGTGGTAGAGAGCACTTTATATTAGGACACTGTGGTAGAGAGCACCTTATATTAGGTCACTGTAGAGGCATCTTTAATTATGACAGTAGAGCACCTTATATTAGGACACTGTGGTAGAGAGCACCTTATATTAGGACACTGTGGTAGAGAGCACCTTATATTAGGTCACTGTGGTAGAGAGCACCTTATATTAGGACACTGCTGTGGTAGAGAGCACCTTATATTAGGTCACTGTGGTAGAGAGCACCTTATATTAGGACACTGTTGTAGAGAGTACCTTATATTAGGTCACTGTGGTAGAGAGCACCTTATATTAGGACACTGTGGTAGAGAGCACCTTATATTAGGACACTGGTAGAGAGCATCTTGAATTATGGCACTGTGGTAGAGAGCATATTTAATTATGACACTGTGGTAGAGAGCACCTTGTATTAGGACACTGTGGTAGAGAGCATCTTGAATTATGACACTGTGGTAGAGAGCACCTTATATTAGGACACTGTGGTAGAGAGCATCTTGAATTATGACACTGTGGTAGAGAGCACCTTATATCAGGTCACTGTGGTAGAGAGCACCTTGTATTAGGACACTGTGGTAGAGAGCATCTTGTATTAGGACACTGTGGTAGAGAGCACCTTGTATTAGGACACTGTGGTAGAGAGCATCTTGAATTATGACACTGTGGTAGAGAGCACCTTATATTAGGACACTGTGGTAGAGAGCACCTTATATTAGGACACTGTGGTAGAGAGCACCTTCTATTAGGACACTGTGGTAGAGAGCACCTTATATTAGGTCACTGTGGTAGAGAGCATCTTGAATTATGACACTGTGGTAGAGAGCACCTTATATTAGGTCACTGTGGTAGAGAGCATCTTGAATTATGACACTGTGGTAGAGAGCACCTTATATTAGGACACTGTGGTAGAGAGCACCTTATATTAGGACACTGAGGTAGAGAGCACCTTATATTAGGACACTGTGGTAGAGAGCACCTTATATTAGGACACTGTGGTAGAGAGCACCTTATATTAGGACACTGTGGTAGAGAGCACCTTGTATTAGGACACTGTGGTAGAGAGCATCTTGAATTATGACACTGTGGTAGAGAGCACCTTATATTAGGACACTGTGGTAGAGAGCACCTTATATTAGGACACTGTGGTAGAGAGCACCTTATATTAGGACACTGTGGTAGAGAGCACCTTATATTAGGACACTGTGGTAGAGAGCACCTTCTATTAGGACACTGTGGTAGAGAGCACCTTATATTAGGACACTGTGGTAGAGAGCACCTTATATTAGGTCACTGTGGTAGAGAGCATCTTGAATTATGACACTGTGGTAGAGAGCACCTTATATCAGGTCACTGTGGTAGAGAGCACCTTGTATTAGGACACTGTGGTAGAGAGCATCTTGTATTAGGACACTGTGGTAGAGAGCACCTTGTATTAGGACACTGTGGTAGAGAGCATCTTGAATTATGACACTGTGGTAGAGAGCACCTTATATTAGGACACTGTGGTAGAGAGCACCTTATATTAGGACACTGGTAGAGAGCACCTTATATCAGGTCACTGTGCGTGCAGAGGACCAGACACAGGCAGTGTAAAGCTGTGTACAGTAGGGAAGAGAAACACCCCGGACAGACGTGACCAGACCAAATCAGAAATTCCACTTTGCAGAAGAAATTCACAATGTTCACCATATTCTCACTGCAACTGGGTCAGAGCCATTTGCCCTCGTACTGTGAGAAACCCAAGAACTGATTGGTTACAGCTTCGCCCACGTTCACAGTCGCTGCTGCCCTTTCTCCCGCTCTCCTGTGAACTCGGTAGTCTGGACACGCGCACACACACACACATGCACACACGCACACACACACACACACACACGCACACACACACGCACGCACACGTGCACACGCACACACACACACACACACACGTGCACGCACGCACACACACGCACACACATGCACGCACGCACACACACACACACACACACACACACACACACACACACACACACACACACACACACACACACACACACACACACACACACGCACACGCAGACGCGCACACGCACACACGGACACAGGGCCAGGCAGTCCCAAAAAAGCAGGCTCCCCTCTCAGCACAACATCCACTTTCACACTCCATTTACCATGACCAAAAGGGGAAGTACAGATCAAGCGTTGCCACAATGACCTTTACACGCTGTTAGGGAGTGAAAGGGCCCAGTTGGACGAGATGTCCAGCCCGTGGGGGATGTCCAGCCCGTGGGGGATGCCCAGTTGGATGAGATGTCCAGCCCGTGGGGGATGTCCAGTTGGATGAGATGTCCAGCCCGTGGGGGATGCCCAGTTGGATGAGATGTCCAGCCCGTGGGGGATGTCCAGTTGGACGAGATGTCCAGCCCGTGGGGGATGCCCAGTTGGACGAGATGTCCAGCCCGTGGGGGATGCCCAGTTGACGAGATGTCCAGCCCGTGGGGGATGTCCAGTTGGACGAGATGTCCAGCCCGTGGGGGATGCCCAGTTGGACGAGATGTCCAGCCCGTGGGGCAAGCCCAGTTGGACGAGATGTCTAGCCCGTGGGGGATGTCACAACCAATTCTCTGGGGTATGCGCCAACACTCAGTATTTTAGCAAATGAGATAATTGTGTACTAAAAACAAAATCCTTAGAATATGGTAAAGATAACCATGTTATATTTGATAGTGTTTTACATAAGCCGCACAGACATGTTATAAAAAGGATTCAACTGACATGAGTACATTGAAATACAGGGACAATAATGACCATGGATGCTTGTGGGGGTCGTGGTGACTCCATCATACAATACTAAAACCTCTAACAGCATGTGTGGCAATACTCACTAGAATACATAAACACAGGCCAAAGGCAAAGAGACAGCGACCCATATCCAGACATAGAGAACGGGCTTTCCTCTCATGAAATCCATTAAAACAGCTAAGGCCCGTCTCTGTGTGTCTCAAGTGGTACCCTATTCCCCATGTAGTGCACTACATTTAACCAGGGCTCTGGCAAAAAGCAGTGCACTGCACTATATAGGGACTAGGGTGCCATTTGAGACGCAACCTTAGTATGGTGTAATAGTCCAGTGCACTTTGCTCTAGTCAAGTCCTCTCTGACTGCCATTTACCTTCTATATGCTATCAGGTCCATTACCCAGGAGCCCGAAGGGCAGGAAATCCCACAATTGTGTTTGCTAGTTAGGGAGTGTTAATGTGTGTACGGCCTGAATCACAGGGTAATGCAGATCTCTCCTGACTCACGCCAACCTCCACTCCTCTCTCCCCTCTTCTCTACTCCTCTACCCTCTACCCTCTCCTCTCCCCTCTCTTCCTCTACCCTCCCCTCTCTTCGTCTACCCTCCCCTTCTCCTCTACACTCCCCTCTCCTCCTCCTCTTCCCCCTCTCCTCTATTCTCCTCTCTCCTCCTCTACCCTCTCCCCTCCTCCTCTACCCTCTCCTCCTCTCTTCCTCTACCCTCCCCTCTCTTCCTCTACCCTCCCCTCCTCCTCTACACTCCCCTCTCCTCCTCCTACTCCTCTTCCCCCCTCTCCTCCTCTACCCTCTCCTCCTCTTCCCTCTGCTCTCTTCCTCTTCTCCTCTATTCTCCTCTCTCCTCCTCTACCCTCTCCTCTTCTTCCTCCTCCTCCCTTCCCTCTGCTCCTCTTCCTCTCCTCTCTCCTCTATCCTCCCCTCCTCTCCTCCTCCTCTGCCCTCTCCTCCTCTACCATCTCCTCCTCTTCCCTCTGCTCTCTTCCTCTTCTCCTCTATTCTCCTCTCTCCTCCTCTACCCTCTCCCTTCTTCCTCCTTCCCTCCCTCTCCTCTCCTCCTCTATCCTCTCCTCTCCTCCTCTCCTCCTCTATCCTCCCCTCCTCTCCTCCTCCTCTGCCTTCTCCTCCTCTCCCCTCTCCTCTTCTCCCCTCACCCTGTTTCACATTAGCAGTGTGCAGGCTGTCGGCTAGCTGTCCTAGGCCCTGCTGATTGCTAATGAGGCCGGTGTTGTGGTTGCACAGATGTTCCTCCCCGGTGCAAAGCCCAGACAGAGGCCGGGACAGGGGAGAGGGGGGAGTGAAGGGGTGACCTCTGTGTGTGGTAGAGATAATCAGTGGTGGTCTCAGTGCCAGGTGTGTGGACTGAACCCCCCCATGTCTGTCCCATGAAAACATCTTCCGAGAGATATGGGGAGAGAGAAAGGAGAAGGCTGAGAGGGTAGAGAGAGAGCAGGGTAAAGAGACGTAAAGGAATGGAGTACAGAGAGATTCCAGGAGGGATGGAAAGGGGAGGAATGTGTTAGTGACTAATGAGAGGAATACCCAGAATGAGGCTTTATCCCAAATGCCAGCCTATTCCCTATATAATGGACTACTTCTGACCAGGGACCATAGGCCGCCCATAGGACTCTGGGTAAAAGTAGTCCACTATATATGGAATAGAGATACCATTTGGGATGCAGAAAGAGCAAGAGGATAGAGTAAAACATGGAGGGGATTTGAAAAGAAGGGATTGAGAGAGAGAGAGATAATAAAGGACACAGGAGGGAATCTGAAGCAAGGGTGATGAACTGAAAACAGCTAACGAGACAAACGGAGAGAGTTCGAGGAAAAGGTGAAAGACAAGATGCACTTGACCTACGTGTGTCAAATCTAATTATATTTGTCACGTACCTTAAAGTGAAATGCTTACTTACAAGCCCTTAACCAACAATGTGTATGTGTGTCTGTTCTTGTGTGTGTTCAAGCATAAGAGTGTGTGTGTGTGTGTGTGTGTGTGTGTGTGTGTGTGTGTGTGTGTGTGTGTGTGTGTGTGTGTGTGTGTGTGTGTGTGTGTGTGTGTGTGTGTGTGTGTGTGTGTGTGTGTGTGTGTGTGTGTGTGTGTGTGTGTGTGTGTTGTACCCTGAGTATGGCTTTGGCCCCTGTTTCTTTTGTTCTTTTATGGCGTGAAACAACAAGCCAGTGGCATTGGAGAGCCCTGCCTCTCTAAGATCATTTAACAGCCATACCTTTGAACTAGCAGAAGGCCCAGAGGGACTGTGTGGATCTGTTGTGTGGACCTGCTGCCTGATGTCTGTGTGTGTGTGTGTGTGGTTGTGAGGCCTCTCACGCAGGGGATTGTGAGGCTGTACTGCTACAGCATGGGTGACAGTCCTGCATCCAATCATCTCTAGTACCCTGCGAGTTCGCCATGAACATAACAGAGGGATGAAGAGATCCCAGAAAAAACATTAAAGGAAAAAGGCTATAAGACCTAGCAGGACCACCATAAGAGGTAACAGGACCACTATAAGAGGTAACAGGACCACTATAAGACCTAGCAGGACCAATATAAGACCTAGCAGGACCACCATAAGATGTAACAGGACCACTATAAGAGGTAACAGGACCACTATAAGAGGTAACAGGACCACCATAAGAGGGAACAGGACCACTATAAGACCTAGCAGGACCAATATAAGAGGTAACAGGACCACCATAAGAGGTAACAGGACCACTATAAGAGGTAACAGGACCACTATAAGAGGTAACAGGACCACCATAAGAGGGAACAGGACCACCATAAGAGGTAACAGGACCACAATAAGAGGTAACAGGACCACCATAAGAGGTAACAGGATCACCATAAGAGGTAACAGGACCACCATAAGAGGTAACAGGACCACTATAAGAGGTAACAGGACCACTATAAGAGGTAACAGGATCACTCTAAGTAACGGGACCATTATAGAGGTAACAGGACCACCATAAGAGGTAACAGGACCACTATAAGAGGTAACAGGACCACTATAAGAGGTAACAGGACCACTATAAGAGGTAACAGGACCACCATAAGAGGTAACAGGACCACCATAAGAGGTAACAGGACCACTATAAGAGGTAACAGGACCACTATAAGAGGTAACAGGACCACTATAAGAGGTAACAGGACCACCATAAGAGGGAACAGGACCACCATAAGAGGTAGCAGGACCATTCTAAGAGGTAACAGGATCACTATAAGAGGTAACAGGACCATTCTAAGAGGTAACAGGACCACTATAAGAGGTAACAGGACCACTATAAGAGGTAACAGGACCACTATAAGAGGTAACAGGACCATTCTAAGAGGTAACAGGACCACTATAAGAGGTAACAGGAACACTATAAGAGGTAACAGGACCATTCTAAGAGGTAACAGGACCACTATAAGAGGTAACAGGACCATTCTAAGAGGTAACAGGACCACTATAAGAGGTAACAGGATCACTCTAAGAGGTAACGGGACCATTATACGAGGTAACAGGACCACCATAAGAGGTAACAGGACCACTATAAGAGGTAACAGGACCACTATAAGAGGTAACAGGACCACTATAAGAGGTAACAGGACCACCATAAGAGGGAACAGGACCACCATAAGAGGTAACAGGACCACAATAAGAGGTAACATATCCACTATAAGAGGTAACAAGATCCCTATAAGAGGTAACAGGATCCCTATAACAGGTAACAAGATCCCTATAAGAGGTAACAGGATCCCTATAACAGGTAACAAGATCCCTATAAGAGGTAGCAGGACCACCATAAGAGATAACAGGGCCACTATAAGAGATAACAGGATCCCTATAAGAGGTAGCAGGACCACCATAAGAGATAACAGGATCACTATAATAGGTAACAAGATCCCTATAAGAGGTAACAGTATCCCTATAAGAGTTAACAGGATCACTATATGAGGTAACATACCCACTATAAGAGGTAGCAGGACCATTATAAGAGGTAGTAGGACCACTATACGAGGTAACAGGACCACTATAAGAGGTAGTCGGACCACTATAAGAGGTAGTAGGACCCCTATAAGAGGTAGCAGGAACATTATAAGAGGTAGCAGGACCACTATAAGAGGTAGCAGGACCACTATAAGAGGTCGTAGGACCACTATAAGAGGTAACAGGACCACAATAAGAGGTAACAGGACCATTCTAAGAGGTAACAGGACCATTCTAAGAGGTAACATGACCACTATAAGAGGTAACATGACCACTATAAGAGGTAACAGGACCATTCTAAGAGGTAACAGGACCATTTTAAGAGGTAACAGGACCATTTTAAGAGGTAACAGGATCCCTATAAGAGGTAACATGACCACTATAAGAGGTAACAGGACCATTCTAAGAGGTAACAGGACCATTCTAAGAGGTAACAGGACCATTCTAAGAGGTAACAGGACCACTTGTGCCCATTATGTTGTTTGTCACTACTGTAGCCTCGAGGTTCGGGGTCAAATGCAGCCCAATGTGAGGCCAATACTTTTTCAATGAAAAGCATGCTGCATCCATTAAGTATGTTGTTTTTCAATTTACTCTCCAAAATGTACGACAGAGCCCGATATACCTCAAGCCTTGTCTCAAAAGCCCGTCCCTGGAAAAACAGGATGCGTCTGAAATCCTTCACCGTTAACCCGGCGGGCCTTTTTTAAAGACCTATTATTCTTCCTGTTTCACACAAAGACTGACTCGAGATCCACAGACGTTATTTATAACTGGTGCGGCCGTACTGTAAACACCAACCCCTCTGTGTGTTCTCCCTCCAAGCTTTACACAAGGAGCCAGCAGTTAACTCCCCACGGCACGAATACCAATAAAAACTGACGGAGAGTGAGAGTGAGAGAGAGAGAGAGAGAGAGACATAGACATACAGGTAGAGAGACAGACAAAGAGAGAGACAGAGAGAGAGACAGAGAGAGAGAGCGAGAGAGAGAGAGAAAGTGAGAGAAACAGACAGACAGACAGACAGACAGACAGACAGACAGACAGACAGACAGACAGACAGACAGACAGACAGACAGACAGACAGACAGACAGACAGACAGACAGACAGACAGACAGACAGACAGACAGACAGACAGACACACAGAGAGACAGAGGGAGAGGCAGACACAGAGAGAGACAGATAGAAAGAGAAAGAGAGAGAGAGAGACAGACAGACAGACAGGACAGGCAGGCAGACAGGCAGGCAGGCAGAGAGAAGGGGAGAGGGACAGAGAGAGACAGAGGGAGAGACAGACAGACAGACAGGCAGGCAGACAGGCAGGCAGACAGGCAGGCAGAGAGAAGGGGAGAGAGACAGAGAGAGAGAAAGACAGACAGAGAGAGAGAGACCAGAGGAATAAGAGGCAGGAATGTAGTAGTTACCCCTTTATCAACAGGGGTTAGTGTGTCCATGCTCGCCCATCACCATATCTCTCCATTTGTCAACATTTGTTGAGAAACAGGTTGTGGTGGGTCTCTTGCCTGGGTGGGAACATTGGTGTTTGAATACAGAGAAAGGTCCACAGAGGTCCTGTGTAACTATCCCTGTTATCCCAGAGGTCCTGTGTAGCTATCCCTGTTATCCCAGAGGTCCTCAGTAGCTATCCCTGTTATCCCAGAGGTCCTGTGTAGCTATCCCTGTTATCCCAGAGGTCCTGTGTAGCTATCCCTGTTATCCCAGAGGTCCTGTGTAGCTATCCCTGTTATCCCAGGGGATATGTGGTAAAAAGGGAAGCAGGGCCCTGTGCTGCATGCCTGGGGTCAACACACCGCCACTTCCCCGGGGCTTCTCCCTCTCTTCCAGATAAGGAGCCCAGGCAGCCAGACCAGACCACCCATGGCTAGGACACAACCCCCGGCTCGGCCTCCCTCTGTCTCTGACGGGAAGAGCTGGCAGGGACCCCAAGCTCTGCAGACCAGACTAGGGCGGCTGCCTCGGCATCATCTGAGCCAGTGGGGAGAGGAGCTGTGTTTACATTCCCCACACTAACTCCAGAGCCAGTGAGACCTGACACGGATCCCTGAGCTCACCACTTTCCTCCTCTCCCTGCTGCCCCCCCTGCAGGGGTTTATCAGCACCTAGGCGTAGTGAGAGGTGGAGGGATGCGCCGTTGCAGCAAACAAGGCCATGTGCAATCGCACTCTCTGGTTCATCTCTTCTTGCTGACATTTTGGCAGGTCAGATCAGAGACAAACAACAGGATGTGTGGAAGAAGATCCACAGGACGTTTGCGCCAGGCAGGGTGTATCTTGCCAGTTGTCTGCGCTTCCAGCAAACAAAAACTGATACACATATTCAGAAGTGGCAACATCCCCTCGCTAAGGTTACACAGCTATGTATGGTTGCCATAGCAGCCAAGGGAACAGAGCATGGCAACAGAGCCTGTGTTTCATGACCTGACCTGAGGCGTCTTGTGTGTTTCTAAGACACAAACTGGGTGCAGTGGTCATGAGGAGAATTGTTCTACAGTAAATCTATTATAATGGTTGTAGTAAGTGCATGTGCAGTGTTTCCATTGGGAAGGAGTGAGAGTAGAGACAGTTGGCCTGTGTCCCATCTAATCTCTGATTGCAGCCTGGCAAAAACTTTACCTTGGTACCTTGAAGCATGAAAGGACCCATGTTTGAATTCCTTATGACTGCATCTTTCCTTTCTCCCTTCCTTGATGTAATAACTGATTAGACATGCGTAGGCAGGCGAACACCACATGGATTAAACCTGCCAGTCATTTCTAATCAGGGATGCACTTCAAACGGAGACAGGGATACAAACCATAACATGGTGGCCAACCAAAAAAGAACCATGATAAATCTCGGCTCTGACACCAGGGATACAAACCATAACATGGTGGCCAACCAAAAAAGAACCATGAAAGATCTCGGCTCAGACACCAGGACTAGAAACCATACCATGGCGGCCAACCAAAAAAGAACCATGATAAATCTCGGCTCAGACACCAGGGATACAAAACATAACATGGTGGCCAACCAAAAAAGAACCATGAAAGGTCTCGGCTCAGACACCAGGACTAGAAACCATACCATGGCGGCCAACCAAAAAAGAACCATGATAAATCTTGGCCCAGACACCAGGGATACAAACCATAACATGGTGGCCAACCAAAAAAGAACCATGAAAAATCTCGGCTCAGACACCAGGACTAGAAACCATACCATGGCGGCCAACCAAAAAAGAACCATGATAAATCTCGGCTCAGACATCAGCAGCAGGGCATCCATTTCGAGTCTCAGCTGGAAAGTCTAACACATCAGCACCCCACGATTCTATTGATTCCCTTCAGGAGAATATGTATGTCAATTTCCTGTTTGTAACTGGGATGACCCAGGGAGGATGTGACATCCGCGGTATCACGGAATCAGATGCAGTGACACAGGAAAGGTGTGAAATGAGCAGATGTTGCTGTTATTCATACTAGCAGGACAAACTGGGATCTACGTCTAACCTGTCAATCATTCTTCATATGCTGTAACCCAAAGAGGGTTTATTTTGTTTGACGTTATGGCATCGGATTGAATAAAATGACAACAACAACAACAAACTCTTAGTGGGACGTTGAGAAATCAATGGTTGTAAAAGGTGCGAAAAATGAATAACACTGCTCACGCTCAAGGGCTGCTCACACTCTGTCTGCGTTCCAAATTGCCCCCTTTTCCCTATATAGTGCACTACTTTTAACCAGAACTCTATTGGCCCTAATCAAAAGTAGGGCACTATGTAAGAAATAGGGTTCCATTTGGGACAACGCCTCCCTCACCACTGGAGCTGGGTATCTGCCAAGGCTCCGAGCCACAGATCCCATCAGCAGAGCCGTGGCACTTCATTACAACCCCATTCACCTCCAGTACCTCTTCATTCTACAGTGACTGACAAGGTATGTCAGTGAGTACTACATTGTGTATATGTGTGTGTGTGACTGTGTGTGTGTGTCCTGGATATCATCTCAATCACAGGGAGGAGGATCTCTTGACAGGTCAACCTTGGATGGATTAACTGAGATCCCGGGGAAGAATGCAGGTGTTATGCAAGACCACCGAAGGAAGGAGGCCTCCTAAGAATGCCAACACGTACAATCGTATAGATTGAACGCAGACATGTTCAAAAGCAGGCACACACAAATGTACAAATGCACACACACATACACACACACACACCATTCAGCCCTCAATATTATTGATGTCCTAAAGTATTGATATTCTAAACACACCCTACAAACCAGTTATTTGTCATTTTCAAACAGAAGCATTGGATATGTTTAGCTCATAATTAGTTTGAAACCGGTTAACATGAACCACTTGTCATGTGGAATCCCTCCTTTTATTCCCAATCATGATTAATGGTCTCCAACACATTACAGGCTCTGAAGCAGTGTGTGTTTGTGTCATGAGATTCCCTTCAAACTTTCTCTCAGTTAGGAATAACAACACAGTCTGGTAAACACTAAACAAGGAGAGCGGCCAGCCCAGTGCTTAACCAAGGACAAACAAGTCCACACAAGCATGCATTATGCAGCGAGGGTACACACACACACACACACACACACACACACACACACACACACACACACACACACACACACACACACACACACACACACACACACACACACACACACACACACACACACACACACACACACACACACACACACACACACACACACACACACACACACACACACACTCTTATGCTTGAACACACACAAGAACAGACTCACATACACATTGTTGGTTAAGGGCTTGTAAGTAAGCATTTCACTTTAAGGTACGTGACAAATATAATTAGATTTGACACACTGAGGTCAAGTGCATCTTGTCTTTCACCTTTTCCTCGAACGTTAGCTGTTTTCAGTTCATCACCCTTGCTTCAGATTCCCTCCTGTGTCCGTTATTATCTCTCTCTCTCAATCCCTTCTTTTCAAATCCCCTCCATGTTTTACTCTATCCTCTTGCTCTTTCTGCATCCCAAATGGTATCTCTATTCCATATATAGTGGACTACTTTTACTCAGAGTCCTATGGGCGGCCTGGAGAAGTAATGACATTTGGGATAAAGCCTCATTCTGGGTATTCCTCTCATTAGTCACTAAGCCACTCCACACAGAACAAGCTGTATCAGTCACTGTGGAGAAGTAATGAAAACATGCACCCTATCTCTACTACTGTCACACTGAGGAGTAATGACAACATGCACCCTATCTCTACTACTGTCACACTGAGGAGTAATGACAACATGTACCCTATCTCTACTACTGTCACACTGAGGAGTAATGACAACATGTACCCTATCTCTACTACTGTCATACTGAGGAGTAATGACAACATGTACCCTATCTCTACTACTGTCAGTCACTGTGAGGAGTAATGACAACATGTACCCTATCTCTACTACTGTCATACTGAGGAGTAATGACAACATGTACCCTATCTCTACTACTGTCAGTCACTGTGAGGAGTAATGACAACATGTACCCTATCTCTACTACTGTCATACTGAGGAGTAATGACAACATGTACCCTATCTCTACTACTGTCAGTCACTGTGAATAATGACAACATGTACCCTATCTCTACTACTGTCAGTCACTGTGAGGAGTAATGACAACATGTACCCTATCTCTACTACTGTCAGTCACTGTGAGGAGTAATGACAACATGTACCCTATCTCTACTACTGTCATACTGAGGAGTAATGACAACATGTACCCTATCTCTACTACTGTCAGTCACTGTGAGGAGTAATGACAACATGTACCCTATCTCTACTACTGTCAGTCACTGTGAGGAGTAATGACAACATGTACCCTATCTCTACTACTGTCAGTCACCGTGAGGAGTAATGACAACATGTACCCTATCTCTACTACTGTCATACTGAGGAGTAATGACAACATGTACCCTATCTCTACTACTGTCATACTGAGGAGTAATGACAACATGTACCCTATCTCTACTACTGTCAGTCACTGTGAGGAGTAATGACAACATGTACCCTATCTCTACTACTGTCATACTGAGGAGTAATGACAACATGTACCCTATCTCTACTACTGTCAGTCACTGTGAGGAGTAATGACAACATGTACCCTATCTCTACTACTGTCACACTGAGGAGTAATGACAACATGTACCCTATCTCTACTACTGTCAGTCACTGTGAGGAGTAATGACAACATGTACCCTATCTCTACTACTGTCACACTGAGGAGTAATGACAACATGCACCCTATCTCTACTACTGTCACACTGAGGAGTAATGACAACATGCACCCTATCTCTACTACTGTCACACTGAGGAGTAATGACATCATGTACCCTATCTCTACTACTGTGTCACTACTGAGGAGTAATGACAACATGTACCCTATCTCTACTACTGTCATACTGAGGAGTAATGACAACATGCACCCTATCTCTACTACTGTCATACTGAGGAGTAATGACAACATGTACCCTATCTCTACTACTGTCATACTGAGGAGTAATGACAACATGTACCCTATCTCTACTACTGTCATACTGAGGAGTAATGACAACATGTACCCTATCTCTACTACTGTCATACTGAGGAGTAATGACAACATGTACCCTATCTCTACTACTGTCACACTGAGGAGTAATGACAACATGCACCCTATCTACTACTGTCACACTGAGGAGTAATGACAACATGCACCCTATCTACTACTGTCAGTAACTGTGAGGAGTAATGACAACATGCACCCTATCTCTACTACTGTCACACTGAGGAGTAATGACAACATGTACCCTATCTCTACTACTGTCAGTCACTGTGAGGAGTAATGACAACATGTACCCTATCTCTACTACTGTCACACTAAGGAGTAATGACAACATGCACCCTATCTACTACTGTCACACTGAGGAGTAATGACAACATGCACCCTATCTACTACTGTCAGTCACTGTGAGGAGTAATGACAACATGCACCCTATCTCTACTACTGTCACACTGAGGAGTAATGACAACATGTACCCTATCTCTACTACTGTCAGTCACTGTGAGGAGTAATGACAACATGTACCCTATCTCTACTACTGTCAGTCACTGAGGAGTAATGACAACATGTACCCTATCTCTACTACTGTCACACTGAGGAGTAATGACAACATGCACCCTATCTCTACTACTGTCAGTCACTGTGAGGAGTAATGACAATATGCACCCTATCTCTACTACTGTCAGTCACTGTGAGGAGTAATGACAACATGTACCCTATCTCTACTACTGTCAGTCACTGTGAGGAGTAATGACAACATGTACCCTATCTCTACTACTGTCACACTGAGGGGTAATGACAACATGTACCCTATCTCTACTACTGTCACACTGAGGAGTAATGACAACATGTACCCTATCTCTACTACTGTCAGTCACTGTGAGGAGTAATGACAACATGTACCCTATCTCTACTACTGTCACACTGAGGAGTAATGACAACATGCACCCTATCTCTACTACTGTCACACTGTAATGACAACATGCACCCTATCTCTACTACTGTCACACTGAGGAGTAATGACAACATGCACCCTATCTCTACTACTGTCACACTGAGGAGTAATGACAACATGCACCCTATCTCTACTACTGTCAGTCACTGTGAGGAGTAATGACAACATGCACCCTATCTCTACTACTGTCACACTGAGGAGTAATGACAACATGTACCCTATCTCTACTACTGTCAGTCACTGTGAGGAGTAATGACAACATGTACCCTATCTCTACTACTGTTATACTGAGGAGTAATGACAACATGTACCCTATCTCTACTACTGTCACACTGTCATGCACCCTATCTCTCTACTGTCACACTGAGGAGTAATGACATCATGTACCCTATCTCTACTACTGTCATACTGAGGAGTAATGACAACATGTACCCTATCTCTACTACTGTCACACTGAGGAGTAATGACAACATGCACCCTATCTCTACTACTGTCATACTGAGGAGTAATGACAACATGTACCCTATCTCTACTACTGTCATACTGAGGAGTAATGACAACATGTACCCTATCTCTACTACTGTCATACTGAGGAGTAATGACAACATGTACCCTATCTCTACTACTGTCATACTGAGGAGTAATGACAACATGTACCCTATCTCTACTACTGTCACACTGAGGAGTAATGACAACATGCACCCTATCTACTACTGTCACACTGAGGAGTAATGACAACATGCACCCTATCTACTACTGTCAGTAACTGTGAGGAGTAATGACAACATGCACCCTATCTCTACTACTGTCACACTGAGGAGTAATGACAACATGTACCCTATCTCTACTACTGTCAGTCACTGTGAGGAGTAATGACAACATACCCTATCTCTACTACTGTCACACTAGGAGTAATGACAACATGCACCCTATCTACTACTGTCACACAGGAGTAATGACAACATGCACCCTATCTACTACTGTCAGTCACTGTGAGGAGTAATGACAACATGCACCCTATCTCTACTACTGTCACACTGAGGAGTAATGACAACATGTACCCTATCTCTACTACTGTCAGTCACTGTGAGGAGTAATGACAACATGTACCCTATCTCTACTACTGTCAGTCACTGAGGAGTAATGACAACATGTACCCTATCTCTACTACTGTCACACTGAGGAGTAATGACAACATGCACCCTATCTCTACTACTGTCAGTCACTGTGAGGAGTAATGACAATATGCACCCTATCTCTACTACTGTCAGTCACTGTGAGGAGTAATGACAACATGTACCCTATCTCTACTACTGTCAGTCACTGTGAGGAGTAATGACAACATGTACCCTATCTCTACTACTGTCACACTGAGGGGTAATGACAACATGTACCCTATCTCTACTACTGTCACACTGAGGAGTAATGACAACATGTACCCTATCTCTACTACTGTCAGTCACTGTGAGGAGTAATGACAACATGTACCCTATCTCTACTACTGTCACACTGAGGAGTAATGACAACATGCACCCTATCTCTACTACTGTCACACTGAGGAGTAATGACAACATGCACCCTATCTCTACTACTGTCACACTGAGGAGTAATGACAACATGCACCCTATCTCTACTACTGTCACACTGAGGAGTAATGACAACATGCACCCTATCTCTACTACTGTCAGTCACTGTGAGGAGTAATGACAACATGCACCCTATCTCTACTACTGTCACACTGAGGAGTAATGACAACATGTACCCTATCTCTACTACTGTCAGTCACTGTGAGGAGTAATGACAACATGTACCCTATCTCTACTACTGTCACACTGAGGAGTAATGACAACATGCACCCTATCTCTACTACTGTCAGTCACTGTGAGGAGTAATGACAATATGCACCCTATCTCTACTACTGTCAGTCACTGTGAGGAGTAATGACAACATGTACCCTATCTCTACTACTGTCAGTCACTGTGAGGAGTAATGACAACATGTACCCTATCTCTACTACTGTCACACTGAGGAGTAATGACAACATGTACCCTATCTCTACTACTGTCACACTGAGGAGTAATGACAACATGTACCCTATCTCTACTACTGTCAGTCACTGTGAGGAGTAATGACAACATGTACCCTATCTCTACTACTGTCACACTGAGGAGTAATGACAACATCACCCTATCTCTACTACTGTCACACTGGGGTAATGACAACATGCACCCTATCTCTACTACTGTCACACTGAGGAGTAATGACAACATGCACCCTATCTCTACTACTGTCACACTGAGGAGTAATGACAACATGCACCCTATCTCTACTACTGTCAGTCACTGTGAGGAGTAATGACAACATGCACCCTATCTCTACTACTGTCAGTCACTGTGAGGAGTAATGACAACATGTACCCTATCTCTACTACTGTCAGTCACTGTGAGGAGTAATGACAACATGTACCCTATCTCTACTACTGTCACACTGAGGAGTAATGAAAACATGCACCCTATCTCTACTACTGTCAGTCACTGTGAGGAGTAATGACAACATGCACCCTATCTCTACTACTGTCAGTCACTGTGAGGAGTAATGACAACATGTACCCTATCTCTACTACTGTCATACTGAGGAGTTGACACATGCACCCTATTCACTACTGTCATACTGAAGAGTAAGACAACATGTACCCTATCTCTACTGTCAGTCACTGTGAGGGTAATGACAACATGCACCCTATCTCTACACTGTCACACTGAGGAGTAATGACAACATGTACCCTATCTCTCTACTGTCACACTGAGGGTTGTACCCTATCTTACTACTGTCATACTGAGGGTAATGACAACATGTCTCACTGTCACTGGGGTAATGACAAAATGTACCCTATCTCTACTACTGTCACTGAGGAGTAATGACAACATGCACCCTATCTCTACTACTGTCAGTCACTGTGAGGAGTAATGACAACATGTACCCTATCTCTACTACTGTCACACTGAGGAGTAATGACAACATGTACCCTATCTCTACTACTGTCAGTCACTGTGAGGAGTAATGACAACATGTACCCTATCTCTACTACTGTCAGTCACTGTGAGGAGTAATGACAACATGTACCCTATCTCTACTACTGTCAGTCACTGTGAGGAGTAATGACAACATGTACCCTATCTCTACTACTGTCAGTCACTGTGAGGAGTAATGACAACATGTACCCTATCTCTACTACTGTCATACTGAGGAGTAATGACAACATGCACCCTATCTACTACTGTCATACTGAGGAGTAATGACAACATGTACCCTATCTCTACTACTGTCAGTCACTGTGAGGAGTAATGACAACATGCACCCTATCTCTACTACTGTCACACTGAGGAGTAATGACAACATGTACCCTATCTCTACTACTGTCAGTCACTGTGAGGAGTAATGACAACATGTACCCTATCTCTACTACTGTCAGTCACTGTGAGGAGTAATGACAACATGTACCCTATCTCTACTACTGTCAGTCACTGTGAGGAGTAATGACAACATGCACCCTTGTTACTACTGTCATACTGAGGAGTAATGACAACATGCACCCTATCTACTACTGTCATACTGAGGAGTAATGACAACATGTACCCTATCTCTACTACTGTCAGTCACTGTGAGGAGTAATGACAACATGTACCCTATCTCTACTACTGTCAGTCACTGTGAGGAGTAATGACAACATGCACCCTATCTCTACTTCTCCGACACGGGAGGATTACCCCCCCCCCATTATTTATGCTGATAGTCCAAAAACAAATTACCAGGAAAAATGTGTTTAATTTAGGAAATGTGTTCACCAAGTATTCCCAGGAATAAAAAGAGATGCGAACGTGTCTCAATGTTATCAAGCTATGAACATATTGTTATTTTCAAATCAAATACTTCTGGTTAATGAGCAGTTTGCAAATTAGTAGAATTATGTTTTAGCCCCCCACCCTCCGCTCCAAAACAAATTGCACTACACTACGTCACATCCCAGCTCCTCCCAGCACCTCCCAGCTCCTCCCAGCTCCTCCCAGCACCTCCCAGCTCCTCCCAGCACCTCCCAGCACCCCCAAGCACCTCCCAGCACCCCCAAGCACCTCCCAGCACCTCCCAGCACCCCAAGCACCTCCCAGCTCTTCCCAGCACCATCCAGCTCCTCCCAGCTCCTCCCACTAGAGAAAAGTGAAATAAGTCAAGTGTGTTGTTGTTCACTCAGGGGTTGTTCACTCAGGGGTTGTTCACTCAGGGGTTGTTCACTCAGGGGTTGTTCACTCAGGGGTTGTTCACTCAGGGGTTGTTCACTCAGGGGTTGGGGTTGTTCACTCAGGGGTTGTTCACTCAGGGGTTGTTCACTCAGGGGTTGTTCACTCAGGGGTTGTTCACTCAGGAGGTTGTGACACCAAAAGGGAGGATGCAGAACCCTTTCAACAGCGTACATAGAAACCGATGGTTTATGGAGTGCATGTAACAGAGTTACCGGTTCAGCACCGGGTTAATGATAAAACACACCTTGCTCTGGCCCTGCATGCGCTTTCCACTCAGTCACGGACACGCTACAAGGATCCAGGAGGCAGCGCTCAGCTGCTCAGCTCTTTGATGTCAGCACATATTTCCAGGAGAAAAGCGGCCCCTGAGTCAGTTAAGAACTTGAAGACAAAAAAAAAAAAGAAAAGGCTCCCAGAGTGTTCCCAGAAGCCCCAGCAGTAAACAAGGAGACTTGGCCGGAGCGAGCAGGAAACAGGAACGTCTGTTGGTATTTTGACAGGTGGAAGATGTAGGGCGAGCATGCACTACCAAAACTATTTGGCGGGGATATTTGAAATCCTTTCGCTTCCTTTCAGAGACGGACCCCGCCTTCTCCACTTGTCATGAGTCCAATTTCCGACATTCTAAAACACTCCCAAAGAACTTGGCACCGGCTGACTTTAGTATGGGGAAGCACTTAAGGCGATCCGTTCATGTCTATTATTCGCTAGCCATTCTTACCACGCCTTTTAATACGTCTGGGCCTGAGAATGGGCTTTAGTAGCGCTCAGAGGGGGGAAACGCCAGCTAGCCATCTGAAACGCTACTCCACACGAGGGGAACGCTGAGAGGAGAGGGGGTGTTTGTATTCAGGGCATGTCAGATTCAGAGGGGCTTCTCAGGTAGCAGTGATTACTATGCATAGCTTTTTCCTCCTATAAAACAGCCAGCACGGTTCATTTCCCAGATAGGGATCTTAATAGACTGAGCGCAACACGACAATGCGGCGCATGCACATGAATGTCGGCACTCTGGTTCTGTGACACGTTGCCCCACTTAATGACAGATTTGCGAGTCAACTGACAGAGTTTGAGACTGCATCACAGCGCAAAGCAATGGAAGGACACAAAAGATAAATAAAATGGTGCTGAAATTATTTACAGGCATTTAAAGTATTTACGTCACAATTCCATGTAGAAAATACCACATCAAAAACAGCTATTTCCTGATTGGGTATAGTTAAGGAGGATTGGGTATAGTTAAGGAGGATTGGGTATAGTTAAGGAGGATTGGGTATAGTTAAGGTGGATTGGGTATAGTTAAGGTGGATTGGGCATAGTTAACGAGGATTGGGTATAGTTAAGGAGGTTTGGGTATAGTTAAGGTGGATTGGGTATAGTTAAGGTGGATTGGGCATAGTTAACGAGGATTGGGTATAGTTAAGGAGGTTTGACATCTACTTTTTGAAGTTTGCTAAGTGCTGCAAGCAGACCTCCACCCAATAGTATATAGAGAGCATGGCACCTGCTATAACTTGCTGAACCAAGACCACATTGATTTCTAAATGAGTCATCTAGTCACACAGAAACAGAACAGTCTAAAGAAAATCCAACAAGCCTGCCTCTGTTAGGTAGCTCACTCAGACTTGGCCAGCCAGCACAGCCACCTGTAGAGCTAATCAATTCCCCCTGCACAGACAGACATGCAGACAGAAATAATTTAGAGAGTAGAGTTTGAAGGGAGAAGGAGCCACAGAGTGACAGCATGTCCCCCAGTAACAACACACTGTCACTGACCTTGCAGATCTTACTCTCCTCGGTCTCCTTGCTCCGTCCCTGTTGTTTCTGCTGTGTCCTCCTCTCCTGGTACTCTGACTTGAGTGACAGCTGACAGGAGGAGAGCAGGGGGGATTCTGACCCCCTCAGCTCTGGGGTCCTGGCCATGTACCCCCGTGTGGCAGCGGTTCTGCCCGGGTTGGGGATGGGGAGAGCGCTGTGGACCGGCTTGGAGCCCACTGAGGGTTGTCTGAGCTTGGAGGCTACTCCTACCACCGGCATGGTCCGTCACATCCAGAGAGAGAGAGTTCAAAAGCAGACAGGAGGAAGAGGTTGAAAAAACAGCGAGAGGAGTCGTTTCCCTCAGTTTCCCACACAAGAGAGGCCAAATAAGAGCCCTGTGTCTCCTCCTGACGTCTGGCAGAGAAAAAGAGGGGAAGGAGAAGACAAAATAAAGAGAGGGCTGCCTCTCAGAGAGAAGTCTGGAGTGGGAGAGCAGCCGCAGTCATTCTGTAGCCTACAGCATGTGGGATTTACAGAAACTGAGAAGGTTTCTCCGCCACCGGTTCACTCCCCCTTTCTCTTGCTCCCCCTCCTCCTTTCTGTCAGAGCTCAACCACTCCTCCCTCTCAATTTCTGTCAGAACTACAAAACCAAACAGTCCTCGGGGGCGTAAACTCCTCTGGAAGGTAACCGCCACTCCACCAGTGATTATAGACCTGCTTAAGTGCATGTCTCTCTCTCTCTCTCTCTCTCTCTCTCTCTCTCTCTCTCTCTCTCTCTCTCTCTCTCTCTCTCTCTCTCTCTCTCTCTCTCTCTCTCTCTCTCTCTCTCTCTCCCCCTCTGTCTTTCTCTCTCTCTCTCTGAGCAGCATTCCTCAGCAGCACGTTACTCCCCAGCTCCAACTGTCAAAACAGCTCTCTCCGTAGCCGAGCGCTGATCACTAGAAATAGACACCTCTCATTGGCTGCCTGCATCTGGGACAGCCCTCCTCTTTGATGAAAGAAATAGTAAAAGTTAAATAAAAAAAATAAAGTTTGGTGAGTTATCCAGTACATAATCCCTCACACTGAAGCAGTTTGTCTGGTTCCTGGGACTATTTTTCATGGCGGAAAGAGTTCTAGGTTATTAAGAAATCTCTGGATTTCACTCTTTTCCGTCTCTCTCCCTCTCCCTCTCTCCCTCTCTCCCTCTCTCCCTCCTGCTCCAGAATATGGCTTTGGAAAGACAGGCGGTGAGCAGAGGACTGACACCAGTGTTTGGGAGTTGTGGTTTGTGCAGCATCTGAAAGTGCCTCAGTGGGGGAAAAACTGCTTCTCTGACAGCCAGGCGGACGGTTGTGGCAGAAAAAACGACCTCCTTGCTAATTCCTGTCAAACAAATAATCAGAACATCCAGAGGAATTGAACAGAAAAGTGGCAACTCTGTTTTCTCTGTCAAGAAAAGAGAAAAGGAGGGATATTTTTCATTTAGTCTAGTGGTGAAGGAAATGGAGTCATTGATCACTAAATGCCATGTACTTTCCTGCTGGCTAAACGTCTCTCTCGACCTAGCTTTTCAACAGCTAGTGGTGAGAAACGGGCAACCCTGAATGCATTTGGAGTTTATTAACTGGACAAAATGTGACATGTAAGTGTGGCTTTTAACGGCTCCTAGTGTGGTGTGAGACGTAAAAGGGAGTGAAAGATTAATATGGAAAGCCTACATCTGGTTCGGTTTAGGGGCTGGGATGTGTGAGAGTAGGGAGGATTACCACGTCACACCAAACCGGAACATTTGAACACTGCATCATCCAATAGAAGACGAGAACTGAAGAAGAGAACTGAGCAGGCTTGTCCTGCAGATTGAACTGGCTCAATGTACACTAAGCAGCAGCCCACCCTGTATCCCACTGCTGGCTCACATCTGAATCCAAGCAGGGTTGGTCCTTGTCAGCCCCTGGATGAGAGACCAGATCTTACTGGAAGTGGCATTGGCAGTGATTGGGGACATTGCCCTGTGTAGGGTGCCGTCTTTCGTATGGGACGTGAAATGGATGTCCTGACTCTCTGTGGTCACTAAAGATCCCATGGCAGTTATCATAAGAGTAAGGGTGAACCCCGGTGTCCTGGTTAAATTCCCAATCTGGCCCTCATACCATCACTGCCACCTAATCATCCACAGCTTCCAATTGGCTCATTCACCCCCCCCCCCTCCTCTCCCCTGTAACTATTCCCCAGGTTGTTGCTGTAAATAAGAATATGTTCTCAGTCAACTTACATGGTAAATTAAGGGTTAAATAAATAAAAAGCATTGTAGCTAGTAGCTAGTAGTCAAACCAATCCTCCGTTTCTCTGTTCCACTCAAACCATTATCCAAAGAAGAACAGGTGATATTGGGTCCACTGAATTCCAAAATATGCATGGCAGGTTGGGCCGCCCATCACAAACGAAGATGTCTGACTATGCAAACCGGCACTAAGCTTCCCAATCACTGGCAGGGTAAGTATTGAAGCAGTGCCTCTGATGGACGACCACCCTAATAAGGGCATTGGTTTGTAGAAACAACATCATTCACGGTCACATGTTTTCAATCAAGCCGGCGCTGTCATGACAAGACTAAAAAAAGAGGATATTATGTGAATGAATGGCGTGACTTCAATTCCAACTCCACTGTATCTAGCCCCCTGACTGCTGAGCTGTCTAGTTGTACAGGACTTGGAAGGAGTCCAACCTCACAAGACTGGCCTATAACTGTTGGGAAACCATCCGTTGTCATGAGACTGTTCCACATGTGCTTAGCCAAAGGGTTCTGATGAAATCTCTGCAATTTAAGGCACATTTCTCACCTGCCTGTTTCCGCCTGTTTGCCAAGTTAATTACCGTACACCACAAAGGCTTCACTGAATAAAGAGTGCTTCTGCTACCTGCATAATATGGTGCTGAAAGTTTCGCCTTGAACCGCAGAGCGGGTTCCAAAGTCAACACTGTCAAACCAGTCTCCGGTTCACCTCCATCTGCAGCAAGTTGAGCAGGTCAGTGCTTAAAGCTCGGCTATGAGAGTCCAACCACACCAACACCTCTCAAAATACTATGGTGGCCAACTGTGTCATGGTGGAAAGACAGCAGAGATGGGACGTGATGAAAACCAACATACGAACAATAGTTACGAGTGATCGATAGTGGAGATGAGTTTGACGATAGGTGATGGTTATGTCCCCTTTATCTGTGACAGGACCTGAAGCAATGTCTCCATGAGGTCATCCAGCCAGGTCGCAGAGCCATCATCTACTGTATGGCTGAAACACATCCAGTCCATCCTCATTTCTTATGGCAATAGGAGGGGAAAGGCCACCTTTTATTCTGGAAGATAGTCAAAAGGACCTGACAAGGCACAAATGTACAGGTTCTACTAATACTCCTGTCTGTGTGCTCAGTCAAGCTCACCATTCTAGGTGACCACCAAAGCCACAGTGGAATATCTGGCGGAGATTGAGAGCGGAGGGGGGGAGCTCCAGGGACTGGGGGGGAGATGGGGTTGAGGAGGTACTAGTGGTGGTGGGGGGGAGAGGTAGGCCACAAAGCCACAGCCCTGCAGAGGAAATGGGAGCGAGGGAGGCCCTTCTTTTCTCACCGTATCCATCCTCCTTCTCACTTCCTGGTTCGAGAGCAGCAGTGTGTCATTAGATGGGCTGGCAAACCAACGGCAGCCACAGGCAGCTCCCAGTACAGCGCAGCACTGCTCCAATTACACATAGCTCCAGTCTTACAGGTCCCAGTACAGCACCGATCCAAATACACATAGCTCCAGTCTTACAGGTCCCAGTACAGCACTGATCCAAATACACCTAGCTCCAGTCTTACAGGTCCCAGTACAGCACTGATCCAAATACACCTAGCTCCTGTCTTACAGGTCCCAGTACAGCACCGTTCCAAATACACCTAGCTCCAGTCTTACAGGTCCCAGTACAGCACTGATCCAAATACACCTAGCTCCTGTCTTACAGGTCCCAGTACAGCACCGTTCCAAATACACCTAGCTCCAGTCTTACAGGTCCCAGTACAGCACTGATCCAAATACACCTAGCTCCTGTCTTACAGGTCCCAGTACAGCACCGTTCCAAATACACCTAGCTCCAGTCTTACAGGTCCCAGTACAGCACTGATCCAAATACACCTAGCTCCTGTCTTACAGGTCCCAGTACAGCACCGTTCCAAATACACCTAGCTCCAGTCTTACAGGTCCCAGTACAGCACTGATCCAAATACACCTAGCTCCTGTCTTACAGGTCCCAGTACAGCACCGTTCCAAATACACCTAGCTCCAGTCTTACAGGTCCCAGTACAGCACTGATCCAAATACATCTCTATGTTAACATTGCCAAAGCAAGTGAGGTAGATAATATACAAAAGTGAAGTAAACAATAAAAATGTACAGTAAACATTACACATACAAACGTTTCAAAACAATAAAGACATTACAAATGTTATATTATATATATTTTGATAATTAGTGGGTATCGGCCTAATTCTGCTCTGCATGCATTATTTGGTGTTCTACGTTGTACACATCTATAGCATTTCTTAATGTTACTCAGTTCCTTTGGCTTTGATGCCTCATTGAGTATTGCACTGTTCAAGTAGACTGTGATTTTGCTGTGGTCTGATAGGGGTGTCAGTGGGCTGACTATGAACGCTCTGAGGGACTCTCAGGGGCTTTATTGGCATGGGAAGCATATGCTAACATTGCCAAAGCAAGTGAAGTAGATAATTCTCTTTCTGTTCTAGATAGGGAGTCAATAAGACTTCTGATCATCCCCATCATTATCCATGTGTTTATTATCTGTTCCAGGCCACTCTGGAACCCCTGTAGCCTGCCTGGTGAGAGGGAGGGGTGCCTGGTCAGATGAAACACCTGGCGTGCATCCCAAATGGAACCATATTCCTTACACTGTGCACAACTTTTAACATGGGGGCCCATAGGGATCTGGTCAAAAGTAGTGCACTATATGGGGAATAGGTTGCCATTTGAGAGACAGCCCTGACGTCAAGATGGGGCTGGCCTTTCACTGTGAAAACAAAACATGGCAGGCTGGTGGAGAGAGGAGTGGAGGGAGCCCCTCTGTCTAAACATCCCCCGGGAGACAGATAGTCACGCACCTGGCCCTGTCCACAGCAGAGGCGTGAACGCTATCTCTCAGGAACACATCGGATAACACGGAAAAGAAAACACACACTCACACAAACATGCAGTAGGTACACAAAGCTGAAACGGGCAGTAGGTACACAAAGCTGAAACAGGCAGTAGGTACACAAAGCTGAAACGGCCATTAGGTACACAAAGCTGAAACATGCAGTAGGTACACAAAGCTGAAACATGCAGTAGGTACACAAACCTGAAACGGGCAGTAGGTACACAAAGCTGAAACATGCAGTAGGTACACAAAGCTGAAACAGGCAGTAGGTACACAAACCTGAAATGGGCAGTAGGTACACAAAGCTGAAACATGCAGTAGGTACACAAAGCTGAAACATGCAGTAGGTACACAAAGGTGAAACGGGCATTAGGTACACAAAGCTGAAACGGGCATTAGGTACACAAAGCTGAAACGGGCAGTAGCTACACAAAGCTGAAACAGGCAGTAGGTACACAAAGCTGAAACATGCAGTAGGTACACAAAGCTGAAACAGGCAGTAGGTACACAAAGCTGAAACAGGCATTAGGTACACAAAGCTGAAACATGCAGTAGGTACACAAAGCTGAAACGGGCAGTAGGTATACAAAGCTGAAACAGGCAGTAGGTATACAAAGCTGAAACGGGCAGTAGGTATACAAAGCTGAAACGGGCAGTAGGTATACAAAGCTGAAACATGCAGTAGGTACACAAAGCTGAAACATGCAGTAGGTACACAAAGCTGAAACATGCAGTAGGTACACAAAGCTGAAACGGGCAGTAGGTATACAAAGCTGAACATGCATACACAGAGATATTGGACCAAAGGACCAACACACATCACCCAAACCAAAGAGCACAGACATGTTCTATCACACATGCATACGTATACACACACACACACACACACACACACACACACACACACACACACACACACACACACACACACACACACACACACACACACACACACACACACACACACACACACACACACACACACACACACACACACACACACACACACACACACACACACACACACACACACTTGTGAGGACTTTTTGGGGACCAACAATTGATTCCCATTCAAAGTCATATCCTAACCTTAAACCTAACCCTGAATCAAATCAAATCAAATCATAACCACTAACCCCTAAACCTAAACTTAACCCTAATTCTAACCCTAACCCCTAAGCCTAAAGTAGACTGACAAAACGTCCTCACTTATGAATTTTTGTTGGTTTACAATTTTTTTAAGGACCTTTGGTACTCACAAGTGTAGTAAATTGTGCACATACACACCCACGCACCATGGTTCAGGAGTCACAGATTCCTACTCCCCACTCAACCTTTGACGTGCTCTACAGAGACCCACCCAACTGAAACATCAAAAACACAGGAGTGTCATGGGAAACTTTTATTCTTATACCATCTGGCTGCGTCGCAAATGACACCCTGTCCCAATGTAGTGCACTACTTTTGACCAGGACCCATAGGGAATAGGGTGCCTTGTGGTAACAGCCTCTGTTACATATATGTGTCTCATCTGACTCCTGACCTCCTAAAGTCAAGACCGTGGCGAGGCCCTCCGGTGCCCTGGAAGATAAAACATGCTTCCAATATTGTCAAGCAGATTGAAACAATCCTATTTGCGGCAGAGAATTGAATCTCATAGTGAAGGTATGTGAAACATCCCGTTCCCCCGGGGTTCCTGTTATAAACACACACATTAAGAATCATGTTTCAAGAATTCCACTTTAGAAACGCGGAGTCGGGTGACGACCTACTTGTAAGAGGGGTGTGAATGTCGACAGACGAGCGGGCAACACAATGATTCAAAGAGCCATCCTGCTCTGCCACGGCAGGAAATCCCCAGCGTTCGGGGGCAAGGACAATCCTGGGTCTTCCTGTTCCCTCGCCTTTGCTCATCGGCCGCGAGGCCCCGGCGCTTACTCACTCCCTCACTCAGCTGAAGACCTCAAGCCCATCTGGTCCTAATCAAACACAAACACCCCGAGCCCATCACTTTTGTGAAAGGACGGGCTCCTCATGCCGTGATATCCTAACCACGGACTTCACTGACAGAAGTGCTATACAAACTGCCAGAATGAGGGCGCTCATTCTTCACACTAAACTGGCAGAAAACAACCAAATTTATGGCCATGGCATTCCACCTTTTATGATTCGCTACGGTCTTCCCCCGGAAACATTTCCATGTGGGTTTTTTCTTGGTGGAGGAAAACTACTGGATTTCTGGGATTCCCAGCCGGAGTTGATAAAGCTCCCGCGGTGGCTGGAGCGACTCTTCCCTCCAGAACTACAAACCGAGCCAGGGATGTACAGTAACTGCAGATGTATCTATTGACCGAAGAATAACTTCAAAGGCAGGATAACCATAAATTGAAGCAGGAAGAAGCAGCAGTCACGATTCTGGGACCGGCCCGAGCCAAAGACGAGATCAGAGGTGCACGAAAGAGCACCGAAGAACATAGAGAATGTCATCCAAAGGTGATAGCGAAGTATTCCTAAAGGAATCCATCACAACTGCAAGGTTAGGAAAACAATTCACGGTCCGCCGTCATCGGTTTGATATGGTTGTGACATTGACATATGCATTTTGAGTTTTCACAGGTGGATTATACCGGAAATCCATGATGAGCAATACCCTTCGCACTGACCATGAACACAAGCTGTGGGACTGGGCTCCTGTCCAGAAGGTGCTAAGGTCAAACCCAGGTTGGCACATTGCAGTAGAATTCATCATACGCGGCCTCAGTGTGTATTGAGCTGTCTGACTAGAATGTGTAAAGGTAAATGCAGACAGGTCCTCCACTAAATCATTCAATCATAATAAACTACTGCAACACACGTCCGAAAGGTGAAGGGGGTTGTTTTAACGTGACAGCCAAGCATGGCTAAGCCAACTGTTTTGGTCTTTCCTACTGTGACATATTTGTGACATGTGCGTATACTCTGCGATACTAAACCTCAGCATACGTCACTGTAACTACACAGAGCAGTTACGGGCAGTTAAAGGTCCAATACAGCCGTTTTTATCTCAATATAAAATCATTTCTGGGTAACAATACAGTAAGTACCTTAATGCACATTTTTTTTTTCAATTAAAATGGTCAAAAATCAATACATATCGCTTCTTAGCACAGGACAATTTCTCAATCAAGAATTTTGATAGGACTGTCTTGGTCTGAGTGGGGAGGAGGAAACTGAAAATCAGTTGTTATTGGCAGAGAGGTTCGGAACTCTTTCTTATTGGTAATGTCCCCATGGAAGGACAAAACTCCATTCCACCTAAATATTTCTGCCATTTTCCAAACAGCTCTTACACTAAAAGGGCATTATGATACATTTCACAATTTCAAAGTATCCTTCTAACCTCATAGCGTGGGAATATATATAAAACACAGTATAATCAGGTATTTTACTGCACTGGGCCTTTAAGGGCAGTTTACCAGCCGGGTGTCAGAATGAGAGTCTGCATCACTGTACATCACCCCACATTCCAAAGAGTCTTACCCTGGCACTGGGCTCCCTTCCCTTTCACCAGAGTGTGCCTCTCCCCTGGCCTTACAGGGTAAAAGCATCCCCTACTGCCAAGATCCACTGCAGGGCCGGGCCAGGACAGGGTGCTGGAAAACCTGTCCTCTTATAGTAAGGAGTCAACTGGCAGCTTTAGTCACTAAATTCCATGTAAATAATCGTCACAGTATATTTCTTGTGTTGACTTCATAGTATGTTTCATCTGGCAGTTTATGTCCCTTTATTCACTTCATTCCATGTAAATAATCGTCACAGTATATTTCTTGTGTTGACTTCATAGTATGTTTCTGTGTTATTAGCAACTCTTTAAAATTATATAGTATTTATATTTGTGCAATTTTTTACCTATTTATTGCCTATTGTTACTGTTTCTAAGTTTTATATTGTTCAGATCAGAGCTCACAAGTAAGCATTCCATTGTACCGCCTGCGTCACGCTGCATCATGTGCATATGATGAATGAACTCTGATTTGAGCTCAGAGGAAACCAAATAAACAATCTCTCTCCAGTATCTATGCACATACAGGTCCCCTGGTATTGTCAATAAAGGGTCATGATGGCAGAATCAGAGGTCGTTTTGAGGTCTAACCTCGTTGACCTGAACGGTAAACATAAAAAGATAAGCTGCAGGAGAAATGTTGATTCAAATGCTTATTCATAGCCTATATATCCCCCCTATCCACCCTGCCTCAATACTTTCTACTGTCTACTAGATCCTCCCTATCCACCCTGCCTCAATACTTTCTACTGTCTACTAGATCCCCCCTATCCACCCTGCCTCAATACCTACTGTCTACTCATCCCCCTATCCACCCTGCCTCAATACTTTCTACTGTCTACTACATCCTCCCTATCAATACCCTGCCCCCATCCATACTTTCTACTGTCTACTACATCCCCCTATCTCAATACTTTCTACTGTCCTGCCTCCACCCTGCCTCAATACTTTCTACTGTCTACTACATCCCCCTATCCACCCTGCCTCATTACTTTCTACTGTCTATCCCCCTACATCCTCCTACATCCTCCCTCCACCCTGCCTCAATACTTTCTACTGTCTACTAGATCCCCCTATCCACCCTGCCTCAATACTTTCTACTGTCTACTAGATCCTCCCTATCCACCCTGCCTCAATACTTTCTACTGTCTACTACATCCTCCCTATCCACCCTGCCTCAATACTTTCTACTGTCTACTACATCCTCCCTATCCACCCTGCCTCATACTTTCTACTGTCTACTAGATTCTATCCACCCTGCCTCAATACTTTCTACTGTCTACTAGATCCTCCCTATCCACCCTGCCTCAATACTTTCTACTGTCTACTAGATCCCCCCTATCCACCCTGCCTCAATACTTTCTACTGTCTACTAGATCCTCCCTATCCACCCTGCCTCAATACTTTCTACTGTCTACTAGATCCCCCTACCCTGCCTCAATACTTTCTACTGTCCTGATCCCCCTATCCACCCTGCCTCAATACTTTCTACTGTCTACTAGATCCCCCTATCCACCCTGCCTCAATACTTTCTACTGTCTACTATCCCTATCCACCCTGCCTCAATACTTTCTACTTCTATCCACTGTCTACCCCTATCCACCCTGCCTCAATACTTTCTACTGTCCACCCCCCCTATCCACCCTGCCTCAATACTTTCTACTGTCTACTACATCCTCCCTATCCACCCTGCCTCAATACTTTCTACTGTCTACTAGATCCCCCCTATCCACCCTGCCTCAATACTTTCTACTGTCTACTAGATCCTCCCTATCCACCCTGCCTCAATACTTTCTACTGTCTACTACATCCTCCCTATCCACCCTGCCTCAATACTTTCTACTGTCTACTACATCCTCCCTATCCACCCTGCCTCAATACTTTCTACTGTCTATCCTCCCTATCCACCCTGCCTCATTACTTTCTACTGTCTACTATCCTCCCTATCCACCCTCTATCTACATCCTCCCACCCTGCCTCATACTTTCTACTGTCTACACTACATCCTCCCTATCCACCCTGCCTCATTACTTTCTACTGTCTACTACATCCTCCCTATCCACCCTGCCTCATTACTTTCTACTGTCTACTACATCCTCCCTATCCACCCTGCCTCATTACTTTCTACTGTCTACTACATCCTCCCTATCCACCCTGCCTATCCACCTACTACATCCTCCCTATCCACCCTGCCTTACTTTCTACTGTCTACTACATCCTCCCTATCCACCCTGCCTCAATACTTTCTACTGTCTACTACATCCTCCCTATCCACCCTGCCTCATTACTTTCTACTGTCTACTACATCCTCCCTATCCACCCCTGCCTCATACTGTCCATCCTCCCCACCCTGCCTCATTACTTTCTACTGTCTACTACATCCTCCCTATCCACCCTGCCTCATTACTTTCTACTGTCTACTACATCCTCCCTATCCACCCTGCCTCAATACTTTCTACTGTCTACTACATCCTCCCTATCCACCCTGCCTCATTACTTTCTACTGTCTACTACATCCTCCCTATCCACCCTGCCTCAATACTTTCTACTGTCTACTACATCCTCCCTATCCACCCTGCCTCATTACTTTCTACTGTCTACTATCCTCCCTATCCACATCTTTCTACTGTCCTATCCCTATCCACCCTGCCTCAATACTTTCTACTGTCTACTACACATCCTCCCTACTTTCCACTGTCTACTACATCCTCCCTATCACCCTGCCCTACATCCTCCCTATCCACCCTGCCTCATTACTTTCTACTGTCTACTACATCCTCCCTATCTACCCTGCCTCAATACTTTCTACTGTCTACTACATCCTCCCTATCCACCCTGCCTCACCCTGTCTACTACATCCTCCCCTCTCATTAATACCCTGCCTCTACTTTCTACTGTCTACTACATCCTCCCTATCCACCCTGCCTCATCATCTACTGTCTACTACATCCTCCCTTCTACCCTGCCTCATTACTTTCTACTGTCTACTACATCCTCCCTATCTATCCACTTTCCTGCCTATCACCCTGCCTCATTACTTTCTACTGTCTACTACATCCTCCCTATCCACCCTGCCTCATTACTTTCTACTGTCTACTACATCCTCCCTATCCATCATTACTTTCTACTGTCCTACATCCTCCCTATCTACCCTGCCTTACTTTCTACTGTCTACTACATCCTCCCTATCCACCCTGCCTCATTACTTTCTCCCTACATCCCTATCCACCCTGCCTCATTACTTTCTACTGTCTACTACATCCTCCCTATCCACCCTGCCTCATTACTTTCTACTGTCTACTACATCCTCCCTATCCACCCTGCCTCATTACTTTCTACTGTCTACTACATCCTCCCTATCCACCCTGCCTCATTACTTTCTACTGTCTACTACATCCTCCTATCCCTATCCACCTACTGTCTACTACATCCTCCTCTCCACCCTGCCTGAATTACTTTCTACTGTCTACCCTGTCTACTACATCCTCCCTATCCACCCTGCCTCATTACTTTCTACTGTCTCTACTACACACAGCCTTTAACCTACTATCTGCATGTTGTAAATCCACCCTGCCTCATTACCATCTACTACATCTCATCCACCCTGCCTCCCACTGTTTACACATCCGATAAGCCCCTATTGTTGTCACCTGCCTATCTTCACTGGGGTTTACTACATCCTCCCTATCCACAATATTTCATTCTCATCCTCATTAGAGGAGGCTTGTAATGGCTTTTATACTCACCCAGAGAGAGCCGTCTGATTAAAGAGCAGGCTACAACCTGAAACAAGGACACTAACTAACTGGGCAAGCCCAGATGTTGAAACACTGCATCGTTACACATCCTCCCCCCCTGGTGCCTACACTCATCTGTATAACATCTCATTATGTTTTATGTGGACTTGTAGATGTCATCTTAAAGACTTTCCTGCCACCTACTGTACTGTTCTAGTCCTATACAGTACATGCCCATGGTCTGTAAAGTACGCAGTTAGTAGTATACAAGTCCCTCAGCAAACTTATATCCCTCAGCAAACTTATATCTGTTTTAGTGTTGTGGGATGCGCTGCTTGGCAATGTGCTGTACGCCTTCCAGAGCGGAGAGAAGAAAATGAATCTAATTGGCTCATGTTCAGTCCCCTCGGTGACAAGTGTGGAGTTCCAGGGTTTGGAGAGGGTTGTGAGACGTTTGTGTCGGCTTCGGGCTGAGTCAGGGAAGGAAGGGGGAGACGGATGACGGGAGAGCCAGCGGATGAGGTTAATCTCGTGTGACACAAATGTGTCATTACTCCTTCCTGTTTACTCAGAGCATGCCGAGGCAGTTGCAGCGCAGAGGCAGAACAGGGGTTAGAGCCAGCATGTCTTCCTCAAGTGTCTGCCTCGCACACGCAGAGAACCAGCCACAACCATTTATACAACAAAATACAAGACTGATCATGACACTTCCACAAGAAAACCGACAGATTCACAGTCACAGGTAGATGGCATGACTGATCATGACACTTCCACAAGAAAACCGACAGATTCAAGTGTCACAGTCACAAGAGACAGATTCACAGTCACAGGTAGATGGCATGACTGATCATGACACTTCCACAAGAAAACCGACAGATTCACAGTCACAGGTAGATGACATGACTGATCATGACACTTCCACAAGAGAACCGATAGATGCACAGTCACAAATGACATGACTGAGAAAATTAGTCCACAATACTGTACCATGAACAAATGCCATGGATGTGGCCTACTAGGTGATGATATATGCAGTGGACATTAGTGTCTTCAGGCAGTGTTGTTACAGAATGTCTTGAAATACAGTGGGACGCTCAGAACACCAGTCTTCCACACTGTGGCTTATCCATCTTCTCCACTGTGTCTATCGCTCAGGGTGAGATGGTGCCAAAGAGCTCCAGACCACCCGCTCAGCGGAGGACTCAGGCTCTCTGCCCGTTTGATGAAGATCACTGAAAACTTAATGGGGCTCGAGCTGCATAACCCTCCCTAATCATAGGGCCTTTATTTAGGGAAGAAGCCCAGTCTCTTTCATGTCCCACCATGTGTTTACCACAGGCCATTACGATCAGCTGCTCTGGTCACAAATGACACCCTACTCCCTGGTATAGTGCACAGCTTTTGAACGGAGCCCTGTGGTCGCTAGGGCACAACATAGGGAATAGGGTGCCATTTGGCATGCAGCCTAGGTCAGTGTTGTTTAATCTACCAGAGATGAAAACAGAAGTGTTTGCTAATGGGTTTGTGTGTGCTCCATCAGTCAGGATGCGGGATGCTGCTAGACAGAGACATGACACCAACTGTGCTAAAGTATTTTTTATTTAACCTTTATTTAACTAGGCAAGTCAGTTAAGAACAAACCCCAACCCGGACCACGCTGGGACAATTATGCACCGCCATATGGGACTCCCAATCACCGCTGGTTGTGATACAGCCTGGTATGGAACCAGGGTCTGTAGTGACGCCTCTAGGACTGAGATGCAGTGCATTAGACCGCTGCCTTACTCGGGAGCCCCTACACTAGGAGCCTACAGACAAACAGATAGCTATCTATACATCCTGTATGGACGGACATTCTATTGCTTCAGGACCATGGAGCAGTTGAGACAGGCTTTACTCTATCCTGTCAATGCTCCAGGAAATGTGGGAAGCAGCGAGAGACCTGAACACAAGCTGGGCCTGTGATTGAAGAAATGGGAGGAAAGTCAGCAAAGCTGTTGAAAAAGGGTGTACATAGCGTGTGTGTATGTACACAGGGAAACTGTTGAGCATGAAAAAACCCAAATGGTTTGTCTTGCCCATTCACCCTCTGAATAACACACCATTCTCCATTATACAAAAAACGTATTATTTAACCTGTCTCCTCCCCTTCATCTACACTGACTGGACTGGAGCAAGTGACATAAAAAACAAAAAAACAAGTGACATCAATAAGGGATCATAGCATTCACCTGGTCAGTCTATTTCATGGAAAGAGCAGGTGTTCATAATGTTTTGTACACTCATTGTACATGTGTGTGTGAGAGACTGTGTGTGTATGCTTGTGTGTGTGTGTTTGTGTGAGTACATTTACATTACATTTAAGTCATTTCATTTTAGCAGACGCTCTTATCCAGAGCGACTTACAAATTGAGTACATGTGTGCATGATTGTGTGTGTGTGTGTGTGTGTGTGTGTGTGTGTGTGTGTGTGTGTGTGTGTGTGTGTGTGTGTGTGTGTGTGTGTGTGTGAGAAATCGATCCTCTGACTATGTGATTTGTGTGTGTGTGTGCATTTAAGACAGTGTGGTGTACAGTGTGTCCAAAATTGTGTGTGTGTTTGTGTGTAACGTAATGATTATTCAGTTATTTTAGATGTGTGTGCATTGAAGTGTGTATTCCAAGGTGAATGACATCTGTTGTCAGGTGTAAAGTGTGTACATAGTGTGTACAGTGTGTAAGTGTGTAAGTGTGTAAGGCTGTGTACTTGCACATATGTGCAATGCAACAGTGACTAAAGTGAATGTTATCGATCCTCTGACTCTCTGTGATTTAGGGTGCAGGCAAAGTAGAGTGGACTGGACCTTGGCAGAACGTAGCATACCCTCAGAGCCAAAACGCTTTTAAGACAGTCATCGGCAGGGTTGGGTAGGTTACTTTCTAAATGTAATCCGTTACAGTTACTAGTTACCTGTCCAAAATTGTAATCAGTAATGTAACTTTTGGATTACCCAAACATCAATAACGTAATCTGATTACATTCAGTTACTTTTAGATGATTTTCCCCTTAAGGGGCATTAGAAGACAAAAATGTATGTTACCAATTGAATGACATCTATTTCAGGATAAATCAATGTTAAAGTGGTCTCTGACATCATAGTGGTCCCTGTCATCATAGTGGTCTCTGACATCATAGTGGTCTCTGACATCATAGTGGTCCCTGTCATCATAGTGGTCTCTGTCATCATAGTGGTCTCTGTCATCATAGTGGTCTCTGTCATCATAGTGGTCCCTGTCATCATAGTGGTCTCTGTCATCATAGTGGTCTCTGTCATCATAGTGGTCCCTGTCATCATAGTGGTCTCTGACATCATAGTGGTCTCTGACATCATAGTGGTCTCTGACATCATAGTGGTCCCTGTCATCATAGTGGTCTCTGACATCATAGTGGTCTCTGACATCATAGTGGTCTCTGACATCATAGTGGTCCCTGTCATCATAGTGGTCTCTGACATCATAGTGGTCTCTGACTTGTGGTCAGACTCACTCAGGTGGAACAAACATCCTTTAGGAATTTAAAATTACTCCTCAAAGTAATAATCTAGTTTTTCAAAAGTATCTGTAATCTGATTACAATATTTTTGCTGGCAACGTCACGGATTACAGTTTTTGTAATCCCTTACATGTATTCCGTTACTCCCCAACCCTGGTCATCGGCTGGCACCACTCCATCAACGCAATGTCACACACAGGCCAAACAAACACGGTGAGAAGTCGCTGCCCATTTCTAGATGATCACTGGGAGTACGATACCATTAGCACATTCAACTGAGTTTAAATCATGTTCTGGACAGAAAGCACTTTTATTTTCTCTGCACAGAGGAAGTAAATCTAATGGATAAAAAGTAAAGAGCCAGGCTTAATGTCTCTGACTTTCACAGCCAACAATATCCGATTCTCCCACACTGGCCGACTGCCTGAGTGTAATAGTTTAAGCAGAGAGAACCATATGTGCACTGCAAATATGTTGGTTTAACTCTTAAGGAAGTAAGAGCAACCTGACGTGATAATATCAAGTGTGACGTGCTCTTCTTCTCCTCTCCTCTCGAACAGCTTATTGCATTTGGCGGAGAAGAAGAAGGTCTGGTTTCTTGACTTGCTTCCAAAGCAGTGTTACGATTGGCAAGATAACGGCATCTAACCTCCGTCAACAGAACCTGATTGTCTTGAGTTTCCACTGAGTTCTACCCCCCCGCCCCACATTGTGATATGCTGACTGGAACCTGAGTCATCTCCAAGTCGTGACTTAACAACATTGGGTCATTGTTGTTTTGTTGTTCTAAGCATTTCTTTGTTTGAAGTACAACGATGGCAGGAGATATCCTCTAGTACGAGCAGAAACGTATCACTGGCGCTTTGACAATTATTAAGTCCATTTCTACAGGTGGATATCACCAAACCTCAGTACATCCCACAAAACAGTTCTGGAGCTTTTGTTCAGTCAGGATAGAAATGGATTGAGTGTGAGTCTCTCTCTCCCGCTAAAGAGCAGCGCTCGTGGCGGAGTGCTGAGAGCCTCACGCTCCCCATCTCTCTTCATTAAAGCCTCCTGACCAAAACCAAATGCGTCTGGAGGGGGCCGGCGGGCAGTCCACCCACACCGAGCCCAATTAAGGTCCTCTCTGAACAGGGCCCAGGCGGCCGCTGCCACTGCCAAAGCCTAAACATTTGTCAGGAGTTAATCTGCCCGCCTGGCGTGTCACGGTGCGTCTGCCTGCCTTATGAATGGCCTGACACATCATCCTCCACCGGTGGGCACCACCGTGCAGGCACCACCGTGCAGGCACCACCGTGCGGCACAGGGCTATAAAAGGAGTCGTCTGAGAGACGCGTGCCTCTCGCTATGATTTCACTAGTGCTGCTTACGTCTGCTGGAGGTGCCGGTCCAACAAGCAGAGAGGCATAGAGCTGGTCATAGAGCTGGTCATAGAGCTGGTCATAGAGCTGGTCATAGAGCTGGTCATAGAGCTGGTCATAGAGCTGGTCAGACTATACACTTGCTGCAGGGGTGAGGTTATTGTACACATAACAGGCTCCTGTCAAAAGCAACTCCATCTGAAATAATATGCTCTGTGTGGGTACGTGTCCTTACAGCGTAGTGCAACTTGCTCAGTGACCTGTTGTTCTATTTTTAAGTGCAGTTCAATCTGACAATGCACCATGACTCATGAAGCTGACAGCCTATAGGTCTTCTTGTTCTAAGGGAGTGGCAGCACCACACCCAACAGCAACGCCTGACTGTTTGGCTACAGCTTTCTCAGATATCTCTGCAATGCTACGATGCTATTTACCATGTATCCTACTGGTGGTCACTGCAATGCAGCAGCTAGAGTAGGTAGACCGAGTGCTGCAAGATAGAGGAGTGATTGATAGCGCTTAAGGGTTGTCCCAAAGAGAGAAATCACTCGGGTCCATTCCTCCACAACAACAGATGCATGCATTAGCTCAACATCAATGAAAAAGCAAGTCAAAGTGTGCAATTTGTGGAGCACTTTGAAGCAATGCAGAAAATGAGTCTGTCTCCAGGTCCAGACCATGGTGATTGAGGAACTTGAGAGACGATAGATTGTACCAAACAGGCCATGTGCACGTAGATTAGGGCTTGGTCATCAACGACTTGATCGGACAGAACCTTTTGTGGTCATAAGATAAACCACACATTCCCATTTCACTTAGCTGGCTTCGTCAAAAGCTTTGTGCCTTTTCAACGTTATTCCATTTGAAGCAACTCTGACTTATTTGGAATGGAATGCCCTAAAACCTGATTGTCTAGTTTTACTGATACACCGACTCCAGAGTAAAAAATTTTGGTGCAAATATAGGACAGACGCAGTAGTCAGCCTCGGGCATGACGTCGTCACTAGATAACACTAGATAACACAGCCACAAAGTCATAAACCCCACCTATTTCTACAACTTATCTTCTTAAAATCTTCTATTAACTATGACCTTAACCCCACTGCTGACCTTATGCCTAAGCTAATTCTAGTTGACATACATTTTTATGATATAGCCAATTTTGACTTTGTGGCTGTGTTATCTAGTGGAAACCCTGGCCTGACAAAGCCACTTATCACTATCTCGCTCAACTGTTTCATGGGCAGACACTGTGTGTTATGTTAGATTTGGGTTACAGAACGGTTAGGGAAAGGTTTCATATAACAGTAGCTTTTTTTGAAAGCTTGAAGTCGCTCTGGATAAGAGCGTCTGCTAAATGACTTAAATGTAAATGTAAAGTCATTGCACGGTGATTCATCTTCAATGTTCCATTGTGGGAGTGTTTTATTTGATCCAGACTAGGCAGTGGAACCTCTGGCAGCAGAAAAGCCCGTCCCCATTCTGGAGTCTAATACAATTTTCCACCCAAACAAATAGCGTCATGGCACCTGTCACAGCCAGCACAGGGAGAGCTCTGAGCAAGGAGAGCTATCCCAGGGGGCAATGCTCCTCATTGACCACCTTGTTGCTAGGAGATTTTACCTAAGTGAATTAATTAATCCACTACCCAATACATTTTCCTCTCAGGTTCTTTATCCATATTGACAATGTCTCAGGGTTCTGTTATTGTTAGCTAAATGCTGAGTCATCAGGGGACTATGATGCTGTACAAATTGGACTATGAAGGCACTTAACCAATGCTTAACCTTGAGCAACCATGTAGACAAATGGGAAGAAGAGAGGGAACAGAAAGATATGGCCAACGCTGAGAACATAAGTAATACTCTCAGGTCGTTGAACAGGACATGTTGGAGACATGATTCAGTGATGAGTTGAAGCTAGGTCTCTCACCAGCCAGGTCTCAGTGAGGGTCAGGTCTGAGGCTTATGATTGGCTGAGCCTCCTGGAGCCAGTCAGATCACGGCATGGAGAGAGCTCTGCTCGCTCGGCCCCTGTGAGAAGCGCTTAGATTGCTGGACTGTGAAATTACCACAAACACAGCAAAAACGTCTTCTCCTTGAATCATTTGCCAGGAATGTTAATTTCAACCCCCCCAGATTCTGCAGTTGGCGAGATGACTGTATTACCATTCTGTGACCTCAGCACAGAGACGGAGCACAAATATATAAACAAAAAGGGGAAGACATTTAGAAAACACAACAAAGTCCCACAGAGCTCCAGAGTAGGAGTTGAACCTCAAAAATAATAATTGTTGGCAGAGGTCAGACAATTTCAAGTTTTGCAAATGCTTCGCAGATGGGCTGCCCCACAGCCAAGCACAAACCAAAGCACACACACACACAAAAACATCTGAATAAATATATAAATAACTAAATAATATGGTTCGCTCCGAAACCTCAGGAAATAAATGGAGGATGACTGAAGGTTTAAATTGAGACACCAGCCGTAATTAGATCTGGATAATGATTTTTGTCCCTCGTCTTTTTCCTTCAGACCCAAGACATATCCACTGCACGCCCACTTAAACATGAGGTCAGCAGAGCAGAGATGGTCTGTGGGCCGAGGCAGTGGGATTGGTGGGAAACCGTCTCTCTCCCTGTGCTAATACCGTCTGGAGATGTTCTGGGCCGACGCAGTGGGATTGGTGGGAAACCGTCTCTCTCCCTGTGCTAATACCGGCTGGAGATGTTCTGGGCCGAGGCAGTGGGATTGTTGGGAAACCGTCTCTCTCCCTGTGCTAATACCGTCTGGAGATGTTCTGGGCCGACGCAGTGGGATTGGTGGGAAACCGTCTCTCTCCCTGTGCTAATACCGGCTGGAGATGGTCTGGGCCGAGGCAGTGGGATTGGTGGGAAACCGTCTCTCTCCCTGTGCTAATACCGGCTGGAGCCACTGTGCAGAGCCGCTGAGGAATAGGCCTAATACACACACACCACTGGCAAAAGCAGCAGTGATGCTCCGCTGAATGTTTGCACAAATGGGGTTGCACCTACTAATTATGGTAATAGCGTGCACTTAAAGGCTGACGTATGGACAAACTGTTGCGGTGGGCTGGCATGGAGTACGGACTAAGGTCGCGGCTCAGAACGCTGAAGCCAGTAATCCGCTGTCCTGGTATAACCTTTTTTGAGACTGACATTTTGTTTTCATTTTCCTCTAATTAGTTGTATTAAATTGGCTCTTAAAAGCAATTTCTGCAAAGCACCTGGAATAAAAGGATTTGGTCGCCCTTAACTTTGTTTATCTTGGTGTAGGGATCTGGCATCATATCTCTGGGATAAAGCTCTTCAGACTACAGACCCTCTCCAGTCCCTCATGGAATAAAAACCCCTCCTTGTAAGTCCAAAGTTATCCGCCGACAGGTTGACGTATGCACTGTTGATTTGCTCGGGGAGATAGGCATTCCCTACTCAACTATCATATCTTGCTGCTACATCCAGGCAAACCTACCTATCTTATTCTTGTGGGTTTATGCACACAGCTGGCTATCAACTAAGCTCAGATAAGCATTGAGCTCAAAGCTACACCGTATGTGTTTCTCCCAGAGTTGAACTGGTCAAAAGTTAATCTCCCTTCACAGCTCAGCTCTGCAGCTCAAAGAGTACATGAGGCCAGTCACAGAGTACATGAGGCTAGTCACAGAGTACATGAGGCCAGTCACAGAGTACATGAGGCCAGTCACAGAGTACATGAGGCCAGTCACAGAGTACATGAGGCCAGTCACAGAGTACATGAGGCAAGCACAGAGTACATGAGGCCAGTCACAGAGTACATGAGGCCAGTCACAGAGTACATGAGGCCAGTCACAAAGTACATGAGGCCAGTCACAGAGTACATGAGGCCAGTCACAGAGTACATGAGGCCAGACACAGAGTACATGAGGCAAGCACAGAGTACATGAGGACAGTCACAGAGTACATAAGGCCAGTCACAGAGTACATGAGGCCAGACACAGAGTACATCAAATCAAATCAAATCAAATCAAATTTATTTATATAGCCCTTCGTACATCAGCTGATATCTCAAAGTGCTGTACAGAAACCCAGCCTAAAACCCCAAACAGCAAACAATGCAGGTGTAAAAGCACGGTGAGGCCTAGAAAGCCAAAACCTAGGAAGAAACCTAGAGAGAAGTACATGATTATAACAGAACATGACCAAGATGTTCAAATGTTCATAAATGACCAGCATGGAGGCAGAACAGTTGAAACTCACAGTCAGATGGACTGGGGACAGCAAGGAGCCATCATCAGGAGTCCTGGGGCCCAGGGCTCACAGAGTGCATAACAGAGCCAAGATGTTCAAATGTTCATAAATGACCAGCATGGTTGAATAATAGTAAGGCAGAACAGTTGAACAGGGTGGAGCAGCAGCATGGCCAGGTGGAGGCAAGTCCCATGGTTCAGGGAGTACATGAGGCCAGACACAGAGTATGAGGCCAGTCACAAAGTAAGGGCTCATCTCCGCAGAACAGTCCTAGGGCCCAGGAAAGGAGCAGGCCATACACAGAGTACATGAGGCCAGACACAGAGTACTAGTCCCTGTGGTCCGAGGACACCCCGGACAGGGACAAACAGAAGTACATGAGACCAGAAATCTTCAACCACCAACTTACCACACAGAGTAAGAGGCCAGACACAGAGTACAGGTGACGCATCCCCCCCAGCCCAGAAAGCCAGTGAGTAACAGGGTTAGAGCAGAGAATCCCAGACACAGAGACAGACATGCTCCAGAGCCAGACACAGAGTGACCCACTGAAGAGATGAGAGTAAAGACTTAAAGGTTGAGAAGTTTGCGTCTCTGACACAGAGTTCCATAAAAACATGAGCCTCCAGCCAGAAACTAGGGACAAAGTACATACGGAGGCAAGTCAGCCCATGTAAAGTTACAGTAAAATGAAATCAGCTTTGACAAGTCACAGAGTAATATGATCAAATTTTTTGAGACAGGAAGCAGCCGTATTTCACTAAGAGTTTATTTAGTGCATGAGGCCAGTCTAACCACAAAAGCATGGATTAACATCAGGCAAGTTTCACAGAGTAGATGGAAAAAAGCTGCGAAATGGTCTTGATATGTTCTTCAGAGTCACATGAGGCAGACGACTGTACAACAGTCAGATTCAACAGAAGATCTCTTTGTTTCTTGGGACCAGAACAACACAGAGTACATGAGGCCAGACACAGAGTACATGAGGCCAGTCACAGAGTGCATGAGGACAGGAACAGTGTACATGAGGCAAGCCCCAGAGTACATGAGGCCAGACACAGAGTATGAGGCCAGTCACAAAGTAAATTAGGCCATACACAGAGTACATGAGGCCCAGACACAGAGTACGAGTCCCGTCACAGAGTACATGAGGCCAGACACAGAGTAAGAGGCCAGACACAGAGGGGGCCAGCAACAGAGTACATGAGGCCAGAAACAGAGTACATGAGGCGTGTCTACGATTGCACAAATCCAGTAACTTTCTCCAAACTCACAGGTTTTCCAGAAATCCTCGTTGGAGGATTTTGGGATTTCCTTTATATTCTCTCCTGATTCTGTGAATCTTCCAATCTGGATTTCTGGAAAACCTGGTAATTTTGGGAAAGTTATCGTAATCTTGCAAACCTAGTTCATGTTATACTGATCTGAAAACAGTGGTGTAAGTATCCTCTCCCAGTGGGCCTGTGCTGTGCCCACAACGTGCCCCTCTAAAAGAAACACTGGCTGCGTCACAGAGCAGGGAGAAATGCTTCAGTACTTAATAGGGCAGCAGAAGCAGCAGCACTCCAACCGGACCCCCAGAGGAGTACTCACATCAAAGCACTAAGCCTTTCTCCTCCTCTCTCTCTTTCTCCCGCTCACTCACTCTCTCTCTTTCTCCCGCTCACTCACTCTCTCTCTTTCTCCCGCTCTCTCTGCCTCACTGACACTCTCTCTTTCTGCCGCTTTCTCTTTCTCAGTTTCTTTCTGCCTCACTCACTCTCTCTCTTTCTCCCGCTCTCTCGCTCTCTCACTCTCTCTCTACATCACTCACTCTCTCTCTTTCTCCTGCTCTCTCTGCCTCACTGACACTCTCTCTTTCTGCCACTCTCTCTCTCTCTCTCTCTCTCTCTCTCTCTCTCTCTCTCTCTCTCTCTCTCTCTCTCTCTCTCTCTCTCTCTCTCTCTCTCTCTCTCTCTCTCTCTCTCTCTCAGTTTCTCTCTGCGTCTCTCAAGTTTCTCTCTGCCTCTCTCAGTTTCTCTCTGCCTCTCAGTTTCTCTCTGCCTCACTCTCTCTCTGCCTCACTCTCTCTCTCAGTTTCTCTCTGCTGCTCTCTCTCTTTCTGTCGTGCTTGCATTCTTCCTCTGTATCTCTCAGCCACTTTGTCTCAGAACAGTAGATCTATACCTCCCTCCCTATCCACATTTCTCTTGCTTTCTCTGTCTGCCTGGCCATTAGAGAGAGAGCGAGAGACAGAGTGAGACAATAACCAGTTAAACTTTATGTCCCTGCAGGGAGCGGTGCTGCCTGTATCTATAGGAGACATCAGGGTTGTCTTGGGCCTATCATAACGACGAGAGCGGTTTGGATTGTGTTGCCTGAGGATGTGTAAAGGCTAATACTGCTGTAAAGAGAACGCTGTGTTCCCCCAAGGACATCCACACAAGACAGAGAGGAGATAAAGCGCAGCAAGAATCATTACTGAGAGAATGGAACAAAATGACACAGGCCAGATGACAAGACAATAGACGGTTTTTGAGTTGATGTGAATAAAACAGCCCTGTTTTTGATCGTCTGATGCCTGGCACGTTGTCTCCAGGGTTCACAACAAAAGGTTATTGTGTCAAATGAAGAAACAAATATGGACTGTTCTACCATCGTCATCTTTAGGCTGGTGTGAAGCATATCAGTGGGGTTTAGGTGTCCGTGCAAAGCCTTATTCACTATACCTAGGCTACATACTGTACCTTGGCGAAGATAAAAACAACATGCATTGTGGGAAAGATAGCTTACAACAGAAGTACACCCATGAATCATCTTCACAATGCAGACTTGATAATCACTTCTGTCATTTACTGGAGAAAATAGATTTTTCCTGTCAAGTCACATGATCCGAAACAACCCAGGACTCTATTTATGAATGGTGCTGAGCTTTCATAGCCAGCCCAGAGGGGGAAGCTGTATCTGTGCTGTGCTGTGTTATGAGGCAGAGGCAGAGGTACAGTCAGTAAATGGATTAAATGGGGAGGGGGCACTTTCACCAACCACAACAAGGCTTTAGCGCCTCGACGCAGCAGCGATTACAGCCTTTTCCAGCGTAATGCAGTTAGGGGGACGAGGGGCTGGCGAGCCAGAGACAAAGCACCGTATATACTGGCATTAGCAGAGACAAAAGGCAGGGGCTAGGGGATGAATCATGATCACCCTGTCAAGTGGGGAGGCATCGAACACTGGTCACAGAAACACAGAAGCTAGGCTACATGTTAGGCTACATGCTAGGAAACATACTAGACTACATGTTAGGCTATATGTTAGGCTACATGCTAGGAAACATACTAGACTACATGCTAGGAAACATACTAGACTACATGCTAGGCTATATGATATGCTATATGCTAGGCTATATGCTAGCCTAGCCTCCTGTGAGGTGTATTCTTTCTTTCTTCAATTTGTTTTGTCCTCTTAAGCAGAGAACATTAAAGACCGGAGCTCTCCTGTGTGCCTGAGTGTGAAAACTAAAAAGGAATTACAATGAAAGCAGGAGCTACTCTGTACATCGTCCCCGGTCGACGCAATTCAAACAATGTGTGAGAGAGGAGTGGATGTCTTTTTATTGTTTTGATACATTCTTACCACCTAACCGAGAGACAACCAAACCTAAAAATACATCGAGACCTGTTTCCTTAAGTTTAGTTGTTCACAGTCAGTGGACGTGATAGCTGTATTGAATCTGACTTCCTTGTTGGAGGACAGCATATGTGGTGGTGGTTGATGAGACAGTCTGTCACTGGGTGATATGTTTTCTATTATCTTATTGGACGATTAACTGAGACGCAGCCTCATTCTAAATGCATAAATCACTCAAACGTAAAACTCATTAATCTGCTGGTCGAGTCTGCAGCAAGAGATAGCCTACATCCCAAATGGCACCCTATTCCTTATATAGTGTACTCCTTTTGACCAGAGCCCATGGGGCTATAGGGCACTACGAGTTGGCCTTGAGAGGGATTTGAGAGCTAGCAGGACCCCTCACTGGTAAATTACATTCATCTCCCCTCACATTAACACATTTTTATTTGTCAAAATCACAACTTACACATCAGACTTGTTATTTGTCATGACAAGAAGGGTATGAGATGTCACTGCCTGACAAAAGCGTAGAGGGTGAAGACATGACGAAAAACAAAGAGGCGAAAGTTACTACTTTTCAAACAATGTGGCTGGCAGGAGGTCCGGATGCAACCCCTCCTAGTCAGAGTTCTCCGAGCGGGCCTGTCCCACCACGGTTCAGCCAGCCAGCTATTCATCCTCTAAGTATATTTTAATGAGGGCCTGGTAAACTTGTATATGATTCTGATGAAGGTCTCTGGATGCTGGCCTGGGTTCTGTTATGGCTGAGTCCTCCCTGGTAGCTGTTGCCAGCTCCTATAATGTTTACTCAGTTGAATAACATAGCATGAGAAAATCCAGCGCTGCCCATCTCTACCATGACTAGCCTCTGTTGGGTTCTTTTAAACCTTTATGCGCACACTCACACACACACACACACACACACACACACACACACACACACACACACACACACACACACACACACACACACACACACACACACACACACACACACACACACACACACACACACACACACACACACACACACACACACACACACACACACACACACACACACACACACACACACTAAACATAACACACACACACACTAAACATAACACACACACACACTAAACCTAACACACACACACTAAACCTAACACACACTAAACCTAACACACACACACACTAAACATAACACACACACACACACTAAACCTAACACACACACACACACACTAAACCTAACACACACACACACTAAACCACACACACACACACACACACACACACACACACACACACACACACACACACACACACACACACACACACACACACACACACACACACACACACACACACACACACACACACACACACACACACACACACTAAACCTAACACGCACGCACACACTAAGCATAACACACACACACACACTAAACCTAAAATGCACGCACACACACACACTAAACCTAACACACACACACACACTAAACCTAACACACACACACACACACACACACACACACACACACACACACACACACACACACACACACACACACACACACACACACACACACACACACACACACACACACACACACACACACACACACACACACACACACACACACACACACACACACACACACACAGAAGCTGAAACAAACAAGCTGTAGGGTGGGACATTTTTCACACAGTTTTCATCCAATCCTCTGGCTCTCTCTGCATTAATACAAGACTGAAGCGATTTTTAAAATGCAGCAGTCCCAAAAAGTAGAATAACACTTTCTCTCAGTCAGTCTCTCAGTCAGTCAGTCTCTCAGTCAGTCAGTCTCTCAGTCAGTCAGTCAGTCTCTCAGTCAGTCAGTCTCTCAGTCAGTCAGTCAGTCTCTCAGTCATTCAGTCTCTCAGTCAGTCAGTCTCTCAGTCAGTCAGTCTCTCAGTCAGTCTCTCAGTCAGTCAGTCTCTCAGTCAGTCTCTCAGTCAGTCAGTCTCTCAGTCTGTCAGTCTCTCAGTCTGTCAGTCTCTCAGTCTGCGAAGGCTTATCTCAGACACAGTGTGCAGGCTGTCATGGCCAGAAGGAAGAGACAGATGAAGTGGGAACACAAGCGTGTCCCCTGGGCCAGACTACTGTTGACACAGAAAGAGCGAGGATTGAGAAAGAGAGGACTGGGCCAGACTACTGTTGACACAGAAAGAGCGAGGATTGAGAAAGAGAGGACTGGGCCAGACTACTGTTGACACAGAAAGAGCGAGGATTGAGAAAGAGAGGACTGGGCCAGACTACTGTTGACACAGAAAGAGCGAGGATTGAGAAAGAGAGGACTGGGTCAGACTACTGTTGAGACAGAAAGAGCGAGGATTGAGAAAGAGAGGACTGGGCCAGACTACTGTTGAGACAGAAAGAGCGAGGATTGAGAAAGAGAGGACTGGGTCAGACTACTGTTGAGACAGAAAGAATGAGGATTGAGAAAGAGAGGACTGGGCCAGACTACTGTTGACACAGAAAGAGCGAGGATTGAGAAAGAGAGGACTGGGTCAGACTACTGTTGAGACAGAAAGAGCGAGGATTGAGAAAGAGAGGACTGGGCCAGACTACTGTTGAGACAGAAAGAGCGAGGATTGAGAAAGAGAGGACTGGGTCAGACTACTGTTGAGACAGAAAGAATGAGGATTGAGAAAGAGAGGACTGGGCCAGACTACTGTTGAGACAGAAAGAGTGAGGATTGAGAAAGAGAGGACTGGGCCAGACTACTGTTGAGACAGAAAGAGCGAGGATTGAGAAAGAGAGGACTGGGCCAGACTACTGTTGAGACAGAAAGAACGAGGCTGAGAAAGAGAGGACTGGGCCAGACTACTTTTGAGACAGAAAGAACGAGGCTGAGAAAGAGAGTACTGGGTCAGACTACTGTTGAGACAGAAAGAGCGAGGATTGAGAAAGAGAGGACTGGGCCAGACTACTGTTGAGACAGAAAGAACGAGGCTGAGAAAGAGAGGACTGGGCCAGACTACTGTTGAGACAGAAAGAATGAGGATTAAGAAAGAGAGGACTGGGCCAGACTACTGTTGAGACAGAAAGAATGAGGATTAAGAAAGAGAGGACTGGGCCAGACTACTGTTGAGACAGAAAGAATGAGGATTAAGAAAGAGAGGACTGGGCCAGACTACTTTTGAGACAGAAAGAATGAGGATTGAGAAAGAGAGGACTGGGCCAGACTACTGTTGAGACAGAAAGAATGAGTATTAAGAAAGAGAGGACTGGGCCAGACTACTGTTGAGACAGAAAGAATGAGGATTGAGAAAGAGAGGACTGGGCCAGACTACTGTTGAGACAGAAAGAATGAGGATTAAGAAAGAGAGGACTGGGCCAGACTACTGTTGAGACAGAAAGAGCGAGGTTTGAGAAAGAGAGGACTGGGTCAGACTACTGTTGAGACAGAAAGAGCGAGGATTGAGAAAGAGAGGACTGGTTCAGACTACTGTTGAGACAGAAATAATGAGGATTAAGAAAGAGAGGACTGGGCCAGACTACTGTTGAGACAGAAAGAGCGAGGATTGAGAAAGAGAGGACTGGGCCAGACTACTGTTGAGACAGAAAGAGCGATGATTGAGAAAGAGAGGACTGGGCCAGACTACTGTTGAGACAGAAAGAACGAGGCTGAGAAAGAGAGGACTGGGCCAGACTACTTTTGAGACAGAAAGAGCGAGGATTGAGAAAGAGAGGACTGGGTCAGACTACTGTTGAGACAGAAAGAGTGAGGATTGAGAAAGAAAGGACTGGGCCAGGCTACTTTTGAGACAGAAAGAGCGAGGATTGAGAAAGAGAGGACTGGGCCAGACTACTGTTGAGACAGAAAGAATGAGGATTGAGAAAGAGAGGACTGGGTCAGACGAACGTGACGTGAAAGAGAGGAGGTTGTGTTCAGAAAGTGCAGTATTGGATAACTGCTGCATCAGACCCTTGCGGTCAGGTTTTCCTCAACAGAAATACATCCTATAGAAAGAGAGCCTGGGTGGGACCAGTGTGAGGTGATAGAACGTTGTGTTTAAACCACTCAGAGAGCAAGACAGGAGGTTTGTGTAGGACTTGACTTTGAGCACGAGAGAAGAGATTTGCAAGGTTCAGTTTACAGAGAAAATGGATTCTTAAGTAGTTAAAAAGTAGTCCATGGAACAAAGCTTCTACAGGTGCAGCATATAAACAGTCCCATAGGGGGGAAATGTATGGTACTGTTGGAATGCTCTGAGGTTTATTAGCAACAAGCAGCGGCTCTGTTCAGGAGTATAGTACAGTATTGTATACAATGGCAAGAAACAGTTTATGAACCCTTTGGAATTTCCTGGATTTCTGCATACATTTGTCATACAATTTGATCTGATCGTCACGTCCTGACCATAGAGAGCCTTTATTTTCTATGGTGGAGTAGGTCAGGGCGTGACTGGGGGGTTAGTCTAGTTTATATTTTCTATGTGGGGTTCTAGGTTGTTTTTTTCTATGTTGGGGTTTTGGTATGATTCCCAATTAGAGGCAGCTGGCTATCGTTGTCTCTAATTGGGGATCATACCTAAGAAGGATTTTTTCCACCTGTGGGTAATGGGGTATTATTTATGTTTTTGTGACGCCCTGACCTTAGTTATCTTTGTATTCTTTATTATTATTAGGTCAGGGTGTGACAAGGGTGGTTTGTGTGTTTTGTCTTGTCTAGGGTTTTTGTATATCTATTGGGTTTTGGGTAATTCTAGGTACATTTATGGTGGCCTGAATTGGTTCCCAATCAGAGGCAGCTGTTTATCGTTGTCTCTGATTGGGGATCCTATTTAGCTTGCCATTTTCCATTTTGGTTTTGTGGGTTATTGTCTATGTGTAGTTCCCCTGCGCCGATGCCCAGTCCGAGCACGGCGTCCAGTCCAGCTCCAAGACAGGAGTCTTCCTCCACGCCAATGTCCAGTCCGAACACACCGTCCAGTCCAGCTCCAAGACAGGAGTCTTCCTCCACGCCAATGTCCAGTCCGAACACACCGTCCAGTCCAGCTCCAGGGCAGGAGCCCTACTCTGCCCCGATGCCCAGCCTAGACACGACATCTAGTCCCGCTCCATGGCAGGAGTCTTTTTCTGCACCTAGGTCCAGTCCGGGCACAGTGTTCAGCCTGGGTCCATGGCTGGATCTGCGGGATGAGCGGGTTCTTCGTCCCGCACCAGAGCCGCCACCGACACTAGACACCCCCCCTAACCCTCCCTTTTGGTTTCAGGTTTTGCAGCCGGAGTCCGCACCATTGGGGGGGGGGGGGGGGTACTGTCATGTCCTGACCATAGAGCCTTTATTTTCTATGGTGGAGTAAGTCTAGTATAGTACCCACTGTATAGTCTATAGTATAGTACCCACTGTATAGTATATAGTGTAGTATAGTACCCACTGTATAGTATATAGTATAGTATAGTACCCACTGTATAGTATATAGTATAGTATAGTACCCACTGTATAGTATATAGTATAGTATAGTACCCACTGTATAGTATATAGTATAGTATAGTACCCACTGTATAGTATATAGTATAGTATAGTACCCAATGTATAGTATATAGTATGGTATAGTACCCACTGTATAGTATATAGTATAGTATAGTACCCACTGTATAGTATATAGTATAGTATAGTACCCACTGTATAGTATATAGTATAGTATAGTACCCACTGTATAGTATATAGTATAGTATAGTACCCACTGTATACATTTACATTTACATTTAAGTCATTTAGCAGACGCTCTTATCCAGAGCGACTTACAAATTGGTGCATTCACCTTATGACATCCAGTGGAACAGCCACTTTACAATAGTGCATCTACATATTTTAAGGGGGGAGGGGGGTGAGAAGGATTACTTTATCCTATCCTAGGTATTCCTTAAAGAGGTGGGGTTTCAGGTGTCTCCGGAAGGTGGTGATTGACTCCGCTGTCCTGGCGTCGTGAGGGAGTTTGTTCCACCATTGGGGAGCCAGAGCAACGAACAGTTTTGACTGGGCTGAGCGGGAACTGTACTTCCTCAGTGGTAGGGAGGCGAGCAGGCCAGAGGTGGATGAACGCAGTGCCCTTATTTGGGTGTAGGGCCTGATCAGAGCCTGGAGGTACTGAGGTGCCGTTCCCCTCACAGCTCCGTAGGCAAGCACCATGGTCTTGTAGCGGATGCGAGCTTCAACTGGAAGCCAGTGGAGAGAGCGGAGGAGCGGGGTGACGTGAGAGAACTTGGGAAGGTTGAACACTAGACGGGCTGCGGCGTTCTGGATGAGTTGTAGGGGTTTAATGGCACAGGCGGGGAGCCCAGCCAACAGCGAGTTGCAGTAATCCAGACGGGAGATGACAAGTGCCTGGATTAGGACCTGTGCCGCTTCCTGTGTGAGGCAGGGTCGTACTCTGCGGATGTTGTAGAGCATGAACCTACAGGAACGGGCCACCGCCTTGATGTTAGTTGAGAACGACAGGGTGTTGTCCAGGATCACGCCAAGGTTCTTAGCGCTCTGGGAGGAGGACACAATGGAGTTGTCAACCGTGATGGCGAGATCATGGAACGGGCAGTCCTTCCCCGGGAGGAAGAGCAGCTCCGTCTTGCCGAAGTTCAGCTTGAGGTGGTGATCCGTCATCCACACTGATATGTCTGCCAGACATGCAGAGATGCGATTCGCCACCTGGTCATCAGAAGGGGGAAAGGAGAAGATTAATTGTGTGTCGTCTGCATAGCAATGATAGGAGAGACCATGTGAGGTTATGACAGAGCCAAGTGACTTGGTGTATAGCGAGAATAGGAGAGGGCCTAGAACAGAGCCCTGGGGGACACCAGTGGTGAGAGCGCATGGTGAGGAGACAGATTCTCGCCACGCCACCTGGTAGGAGCGACCTGTCAGGTAGGACGCAATCCAAGCGTGGGCCACGCCGGAGATGCCCAACTCGGAGAGGGTGGAGAGGAGGATCTGATGGTTCACAGTATCGAAGGCAGCCGATAGGTCTAGAAGGATGAGAGCAGAGGAGAGAGAGTTAGCTTTAGCGGTGCGGAGCGCCTCCGTGATACAGAGAAGAGCAGTCTCAGTTGAATGACTAGTCTTGAAACCTGACTGATTTGGATCAAGAAGGTCATTCTGAGAGAGATAGCGGGAGAGCTGACCAAGGACGGCACGTTCAAGAGTTTTGGAGAGAAAAGAAAGAAGGGATACTGGTCTGTAGTTGTTGACATCGGAGGGATCGAGTGTAGGTTTTTTCAGAAGGGGTGCAACTCTCGCTCTCTTGAAGACGGAAGGGACGTAGCCAGCGGTCAGGGATAAGTTGATGAGCGAGGTGAGGTAAGGGAGAAGGTCTCCGGAAATGGTCTGGAGAAGAGAGGAGGGGATAGGGTCAAGCGGGCAGGTTGTTGGGCGGCCGGCCGTCACAAGACGCGAGATTTCATCTGGAGAGAGAGGGGAGAAAGAGGTCAGAGCACAGGGTAGGGCACTGTGAGCAGAACCAGCGGTGTCGTTTGACTTAGCAAACGAGGATCGGATGTCGTCGACCTTCTTTTCAAAATGGTTGACGAAGTCATCTGCAATATATAGTATAGTATAGTATATAGTATAGTATAGTACCCACTGTATAGTATATAGTATAGTATAGTACCCACTGTATAGTATATAGTATAGTATAGTACCCACTGTATAGTATATAGTATAGTATAGTACCCACTGTATAGTATATAGTATGGTATAGTACCCACTGTATAGTATATAGTATGGTATAGTACCCACTGTATAGTATATAGTATAGTATAGTACCCACTGTATAGTATATAGTATAGTATAGTACCCACTGTATAGTATATAGTATAGTACCCACTGTATAGTATATAGTATAGTATAGTACCCACTGTATAGTATATAGTATAGTATAGTACCCACTGTATAGTATATAGTATGGTATAGTACCCACTGTATAGTATATAGTTGGATTTAATTTAAAGTTGGGTGGAAAAAAACAGACATTCGTTGACGACTTTTTGAAAATCACATCAGTTTTAACATTGATTCAACATCATCTCATTGATTTATTTTGTTGAAATGACGTGGAAAGAACATTGACTGAACCAGTTTGCGGCCAGTGGATAACCATGCTACTCAGCCACACAGTATGGCCTTATATGACTCCGCCACAGCTGGACTTCTGTCCTATTGAGAAGACTGGTGGGTCGCAGGGGAGGGTGGGGGAAGGTGGGGGGGAAGACAGGTCCAGACACAGCTGGACTTCTGTCCTATTGAGAAGACTGGTGGGTGGCAGGGGAGGGTGGGGGAAGGTGGGGGGGAAGACAGGTCCAGACACCGCATCAAAGGCCTTGCTGGAAATAGAGGAAACAAGGACACGTGGAACCAACCAGCTTCACATGCAGACAGATGCCTGCATGGGACACGTCTTAGAGAGAGACAGATCCCCTGTGAGACGAACCCCTCGTTCACCACCAGCTGCATAACACCAGCAAGGGACTCAGACGAGAAGCCCTGATTGGGCAAAAAAATGTGGGGGAGGGGGAGCCAGGGTGAGGTGTGGGGAGGAGGGGGAGCCAGGGTGAGGGGTGGGGAGGAGGGGGAGCCAGGGCAATGTGGGGGAGGAGGGGGAGCCAGGGTGAGGTGTGGGGAGGAGGGGGGGGAGCCAGGGAAATGTGGGGGAGGAGGGGGAGCCAGGGTGAGGTGTGGGGAGGAGGGGGAGGAGGGGGAGCCAGGACGAGGTGGGGGAGGAGGGGTGAGCCAGGGTGAGGTGTGGGGAGGAGGGGGAGCCAGGGCAATGTGGGGGAGGAGGGGGGGAGCCAGGGCGAGGTGTGGGGAGGAGGGGGAGCCAGGGCAATGTGGGGGAGGAGGGGGAGCCAGGGTGAGGTGGGGGGGGGAACTAACCATCTATTACCCGAGAAACAGATCTGCTCTATTAGCCTTTAAGCCAGAGGCCACGAGTGCTGAGTAATTTAGGGGGCTGCAGGTAGTACAGACGCAGGCCCGTGTCAGGGGCTAATGTGCTTCATTAGCATGAGTCCCAAAATGGTACCCTACTTTAGACCAGGGCACATAGGGTCTGTTCTCAATAGTGAGCTAACGCAGAGTCATTAGAGAGAGGAAGGAGGAGGGAGGGAGTGGGCCCCGGTGCCCCTGGTCTGTAAAGTAAACTGGTAACATTAGTTCTGCGTGATTAAGGTAATTACTTAAAGAGCTGTAGGACGTGCCTGGCCACCGTAAATACTCAAGGGCTCACGCACGCAGCATGTTGGTTCTCCCATATTGCTGAGCGGTGCATATAGATGACATCCTACTGAATGAACTGAACATACGCTGGGTTTGAGATGATAAAACGGCTTCCCAGGCATCGGTGACAGTCCACACCCAAAAAGGTTTTCTTTGCTGAAAGGTGTACAGAATAAATATGTGTTTTGCCTACGCATGGAACCGTGCAGATACATAACTCACCGAGCGGTGTCACCACGCAGTGACCAGTCATCTCTTTAGCCAATAAATAAATAAATGTCGAGAAGAGGGTTCTGACTTCGCCGGACAGGCCAGGAGGTCTCCTGGTGTACAAAAGAACCGGGGAGGTCTATCACTGTCGAGGTGATCGCTACACAGGACGGGTCAGGAGGTCTATCACTGTCGAGGTGATCGCTACACAGGACGGGTCAGGAGGTCTATCACTGTCGAGGTGATCGCTACACAGGACGGGTCAGGAGGTCTATCACTGTCGAGGTGATCGCTACACAGGACGGGTCAGGAGTTCTATCACTGTAGAGGTGATCGCTACACAGGACAGGTCAGGAGGTCTATCACTGTCGAGGTGATCGCTACACAGGACGGGTCAGGAGGTCTATCACTGTAGAGGTGATCGCTACACAGGACGGGTCAGGAGGTCTATCACTGTCGAGGTGATCGCTACACAGGACGGGTCATTCATAAAGAAAACAAGGCTCTTCAACCGACACATCTCTACACAGCACTCCCTCTCTCTTACCTCCCCTCTCTTCCTAGCTGATGCAGAAATCAGAGAGGTCACTTGGTTTCCTCCCTCTTCTTTTAGGTTCCTCTTCCTTCTTTTGACCTTTGGTGTTGTGCTCCGGTTGTTCGAGGACACAGCAACCTAAACGTCGGACCAGACCTGGGTTCAAATACTAATTGAAATCTTTTCGAATGCTTCATTTGGACATTATTGCGCTTGCCTGGCACAATGGCATCAATAGAATAGTCGGAAAAGTGCAAACCCTGCCCATCTGCCACCCTAGACTGAAAACACTAAAAGTATTTAAAAGATTTCAAATAGTATTTGAACCCAGGTCTGCATCGGACACAGGCAGTAATGTAGTTATGCCGTAGAGTCGGACTTTAGACCAGACAGACTGAATGGTTGGCCTGGGAGGCTTATTAATCATCCATGCTGTGTTGAAGGCTCTCCTGCAGTAAAAAGGTCTGATTCGATAGTACGCGGGCCGATTATCTGTTATTATGCTACCAGACGAGGACTCACACAGGTGTTCCGAACGGACGCCGTTTCCCGATGGTCACCCCTGGATACGGGACAGGAAGTAGTCACTCAACTAGCATCGTCTGACTGTTGTCAGCGCAAGACAAAACCCCTCATAGCCCACCCAAACTGAAAACTACAGGCATGTTTTCTATTGGACTTACACCTCCTCAAGACAAACCGGAGAAATAGGCTTTACAGTCCAGGTAGCTACAGTACTTCATACGATGTACAGGCCAAACCAACACAGACACTACCTGATGCACAGTAGCTGAAGATAATGCTAACTGCCATAGATAGATCATCCTTGGGCCTACACAGTACACGTCCTGGGTAGAGCTGGTGCCTTTTACAGCCCAGAGATCCAACGACACTACAGCTGGTCTGGACCAGTCCGATGCCACCACTGCTTCCCAGAAACACTCTGGAGGGAGATGTTTTGGTTAGAGGTGTGTAATTGCTTTCATGCACCCTAGCTCTTTATGAATGGGCAATGACCATTAATATTCATGACAGATGAATGATGACTGTGGCAGCTCCTCGCCCCAAAGCCTGTGGCTACTTCAGATGCCTACACAGCTACCGGCTGCTGTATAGTACACAGGGATTGACCATAGTAGACTTTAGACAGTTGAGGGAACAACAGAGATGGACTGAGACAGTGGATATGAAAAGCTACTGATCTGCTGTCTAAGAAGAGAACATTGATACAGGCGGGGAAAGATCCAGGATCGTGTTGCTCACTCAGAAATGTTTATACACACACACAAATCAAATCACATTTATATAGCCCTTCGTATATCAGCTGATATCTCAAAGTGCTGTACACACACACACACACACACACACACACACACACACACACACACACACACACACACACACACACACACACACACACACACACACACACACACACACACACACACACACACACACACACACACACACACACACACACACACACACACACACTACCAGTTGACCCGAACCCCACTATTCACTATTCTCCACAGCAGCCGACACTAATATTGACATTAAACAGTATCTGTGATTAGTGTGTGTGAATTTAGAGACAGACCTTGAAAAGCTCCCTCTGATTGGGGTTCTGTTATGTTTGGAGGTGATAAAACACTGGATCTTTCCAGAGGGGATCATAAAGTCATTATCATACAATAGCAATGTGACGCTCTGTATAAACTCTGTGAACACTGTGTGATACGGGATCCAAAGAAAATACATTTCATCTATTTTCCAAGCCACTCTTACATTCACACACACACACACACACACACACACACACACACACACACACACACACACACACACACACACACACACACACACACACACACACACACACACACACACACACACACACACACACACACACACACACACACACACACACACACACACACACACACTGTGCACAAAAACACACTCCTTGCATAATTCATGAAACTAACTATAACCCCTTTGTTCTCAGCGGATAAAGGTCTCTGAGTAATTGTACTGTATGGATCATCAGTCTACATGGGATATAGCGATCTTACATATAGATCAAACGCGGCTGCATGCTGTAGAAAATAAAACTCCCCTCTATTGCTGACGGACACCCAAGAGGCTATCAAAGAGAATCCATTGTCAAACTGTCCGAGAAACTAAAACCCTCAACGCAACCCTCTGTCCAGTCTACCACCCAACCACCCTGTCACATTCTGATCCCAGTCCCGCTCATCCTTCATTCACTCACTGCTTTATGGTCACTGAATGTGACCTCTCGGACCGCTGGCGTTGACCCTTACCTGTTTGGCGGACATGTCCCCCTTGGAAGGCACACTGGGGCTGCTCATTGGGCTCACGGGGGTACTGCGGCTGCCCCCGTTGAACAGTGCCCGCACCGACGTCAGCCACTTCATGATGGATCCTGGCGGGTGCAGGGGTGCTTTGGCTTCAGTTTTGTGCCAGAAAAAGAGTCTGGGACTTTGGCACGACACTCACGGTGGGCCCCTGTAAGCTATGACCTGGAGCTGTGAAGACGCAGACCACTCTGAGGTTGTTGTCTACCTTGTAGGACTGTTTCTAATGCTGGTTCCTGTCCTCTCCTTGTAGGACTGTTTCTAATGCTGGTTCCTGTCCTCTCCTTGTAGGACTGTTTCTAATGCTGGTTCCTGTCCTCTCCTTGTAGGACTGTTTCTAATGCTGGTTCCTGTCCTCTCCTTGTAGGACTGTTTCTAATGCTGGTTCCTGTCCTCTCCTTGTAGGACTGTTTCTAATGCTGGTTCCTGTCCTCTCCTTGTAGGACTGTTTCTAATGCTGGTTCCTGTCCTCTCCTTGTAGGACTGTTTCTAATGCTGGTTCCTGTCCTCTCCTTGTAGGACTGTTTCTAATGCTGGTTCCTGTCCTCTCCTTGTAGGACTGTTTCTAATGCTGGTTCCTGTCCTCTCCTTGTAGGACTGTTTCTAATGCTGGTTCCTGTCCTCTCCTTGTAGGACTGTTTCTAATGCTGGTTCCTGTCCTCTCCTTGTAGGACTGTTTCTAATGCTGGTTCCTGTCCTCTCCTTGTAGGACTGTTTCTAATGCTGGTTCCTGTCCTCTCCTTGTAGGACTGTTTCTAATGCTGGTTCCTGTCCTCTCCTTGTAGGACTGTTTCTAATGCTGGTTCCTGTCCTCTCCTTGTAGGACTGTTTCTAATGCTGGTTTCTGTCCTCTCCTTGTAGGACTGTTTCTAATGCTGGTTCCTGTCCTCTCCTTGTAGGACTGTTTCTAATGCTGGTTCCTGTCCTCTCCTTGTAGGACTGTTTCTAATGCTGGTTCCTGTCCTCTCCTTGTAGGACTGTTTCTAATGCTGGTTTCTGTCCACTCCTTGTCGTGCCTCAAGACTATCACAGCGCAGGGGAAATGGGTGTGACTGGCTCAGCTCACTCCCCCCACCAGCCACCAGCTCCAGTGACACTCAATCCACTCACCGTATCCCACAACCACCGCCATCTGTCGCTTCCTCTTTTCTCCCCTATCCCCTTCTCCCTGTCCCCCTCTCCTCCCGTTATCCCACCAGCCCCCTCACTGAGCCCGGGGGATTACTGATGGCAGTCTGCACATCAGATAGATGGCCAGCATTAGCGGAGCTTGGCGTGTGCCACACACAGTCTTTTGGACAGTAACGTTGGGGGGTGGGGACAGGGCTGGGTTAGAGTGGGCTGAGGCAATAGGGAACCAGATCGAATTTTCCAGCCCAGAGGGTCAAGTCGCCCCAAGGTCATCGCTGGCTAGCCGAAACAATTCCACACAACCCGAACACAAGCAGCTGGTTGGCCACTGAGAAGAGCAGGACCTGGCGTGACTGATTACACTGGTGTATGTGCATATGTCCCTGGATAGTCTACCTAGTCCCTGTTCCTCTTCCCCAAGTACTACTGATGTCTGTTTAGAACTTTACTACAACCAGTCACCTGGCAGGAGGAGAGCTGTGTGTGTTTGACTGTTTGTGTGTGCATATGTCCCTGGATAGTCTACCTAGTCCCTGTTCCTCTTCCCCAAGTACTACTGATGTCTGTTTAGAACTTTACTACAACCAGTCACCTGGCAGGAGGAGAGCTGTGTGTGTTTGACTGTTTGTGTATGCATATGCGTGTGCGTACAGGTTCCAAGACTAACGAGCGGTCAGGGTTGGCAGGCAGGCAGGCCGGTATCCATGGACACACACACCTCCCTGTGGTGCGCAGCTTCAGCATCAATTAAATGTTGTCACAGAGCTTCTTGTCATGGCTGCCTAGACCCTGCATGCCTTCACAGTGAGGAGGAAAGATGAAGTGGGCCACTACATCACTCAGACAGCCCTGTTGTCCACTTAATCTGGGCTCCGGGGCTTCTTCTAGGTACAGATCTAGGATCAGCTTCCGCTCCCTCAACCCTGACCTTAACCATTCGTGGGGGAAATGCAAGATCAGTGTCTAGAGGCAACGTCACCCTACTTTCATCAGGACACAGTGAAATGAGGACAAGGCATTTAATTAAACCAAGACATTTAGCTCCAATGCAACAAAGGAATGAACCATGAATATATAATGAACATGTGAAATGCATGAGGTAATGCCTAATCACTACTTAGCTAACATCCTAAAAAGGTATAGAATAGAGCTGAATGATTTCACTGGTTTATCACTGACAACCTGTAATACAGCTTAGCCTACATTATTCATTGTGGCCAAGTGCTCCAACAATCAATGGGGTTGTACTGTAGTCAGAATCTGTTTCGCTCATGTCATCCCAGGACAAGCTTTTATTTTCTATCTGAAAGGCTGAGTCTTTCGTGGGAAGAATGTCCTCGACATCCCTCAACAGCCGGCACCTCTCTGACAGACAGCTGGTTAGACGACGGTACCTCTCTGACAGACAGCTGGTTAGACTACGGTACCTCTCTGACAGACAGCTGGTTAGACTACGGTACCTCTCTGACAGACAGCTGGTTAGACTACGGTACCTCTCTGACAGACAGCTGGTTAGACTACGGTACCTCTCTGACAGACAGCTGGTTAGACTACGGTACCTCTCTGACAGACAGCTGGTTAGGCTACGGTACCTCTCTGACAGACAGCTGGTTAGACTACGGTACCTCTCTGACAGACAGCTGGTTAGACTACGGTAACTCTGACAGACAGCTGGTTAGACTACGGTACCTCTCTGACAGACAGCTGGTTAGACTACGGTACCTCTCTGACAGACAGCTGGTTAGACTACGGTACTTCTGACAGACAGCTAGTTAGACTACGGTACCTCTCTGACAGACAGCTGGTTAGACTACGGTACCTCTCTGACAGACAGCTGGTTAGACTACGGTACCTCTGACAGACAGCTAGTTAGACTACGGTACCTCTCTGACAGACAGCTGGTTAGACTACGGTACCTCTCTGACAGACAGCTGGTTAGACTACGGTACCTCTCTGACAGACAGCTGGTTAGACTACGGCACCTCTCTGACAGACAGCTAGTTAGACTACGGTACCTCTCTGACAGACAGCTGGTTAGACTACGGTACCTCTCTGACAGACGGCTAGTTAGACTACGGCACCTCTCTGACAGACAGCTAGTTAGACTATGGCACCTCTCTGACAGACAGCTAGTTAGACTACGGTACCTCTCTGACAGACAGCTAGTTAGACTACGGTACCTCTCTGACAGACAGCTGGTTAGACTACGGTAACTCTCTGACAGACAGCTGGTTAGACTACGGTACCTCTCTGACAGATGGCTAGTTAGACTACGGCACCTCTCTGACAGACAGCTAGTTAGACTACGGTACCTCTGACAGACAGCTGGTTAGACTACGGCACCTCTCTGACAGACAGCTAGTTAGACTACGGTACCTCTCTGACAGACAGCTGGTTAGACTACGGTACCTCTCTGACAGACAGCTAGTTAGACTACGGCACCTCTCTGACAGACAGCTAGTTAGACTACGGCACCTCTCTGACAGACAGCTAGTTAGACTACGGTACCTCTCTGACAGACAGCTAGTTAGACTACGGTACCTCTCTGACAGACAGCTGGTTAGACTACGGTACCTCTCTGACAGACGGCTAGTTAGACTACGGCACCTCTCTGACAGACAGCTAGTTAGACTACGGTACCTCTGACAGACAGCTGGTTAGACTACGGTACCACTCTGACAGACAGCTGGTTAGACTACGGTACCTCTCTGACAGACAGCTGGTTAGACTACGGTACCTCTCTGACAGACAGCTAGTTAGACTATGGTACCTCTCTGACAGACAGCTAGTTAGACTATGGTACCTCTCTGACAGACAGCTAGTTAGACTACGGTACCTCTCTGACAGACAGCTGGTTAGACTACGGTACCTCTCTGACAGACAGCTGGTTAGACTACGGTACCTCTCTGACAGACAGCTGGTTAGACTACGGTACCTCTCTGACAGACAGATGGTTAGACTACGGTACCTCTCTGACAGACAGCTGGTTAGACTACGGTGGTGTGTGTGTCCGTGCGCCGTGTGGTGTGTGTGTGTGCGCCGTGCGGTGTGTTTGTGTGTCCGTGCGCCGTGTGGTGTGTGTGTGTGTTTGCCGTAAGGTGTGTATGTCCGTTCGCCGTGTGGTGTGTGTGTGTGTGCGCCGTGTGGTGTGTGTGTCCGTGCGCCGTGTGGTGTGTGTGTCCGTGCGCCATGTGGTGTGTGTGTGTGTTTGCCGTAAGGAACCAATAAACATGTCCATAGGGAGAGACCATAACAATGTGTATGTCCGTTCGCCGTGTGGTGTGTGTGTGTGTGTGTGTGTGCGCCGTGTGGTGTGTGTGTCCGTGCGCCATGTGGTGTGTGTGTGTGTGCGCATTAGGTCTGACTTGTAGACCTAATGAAAGCTGTTCTGGTACAGTGTAAAGCCATATAATCAGTTCAACATCACTCGTAAAGAGGCAATTAGATGTTATATGAAGCAAAACCAAGAAATAGTATGTCTTAAACATGTCCATAGGGAGAGACCATAACAATGAATGAACCAATAAACATGTCCATAGGGAGAGACCATAACAATGAATGAACCAATAAACATGTCCATAGGGAGAGACCATAACAATGAATGAACCAATAAACATGTCCATAGGGAGAGACCATAACAATGAATGAACCAATAAACATGTCCATAGGGAGAGACCATAACAATGAATGAACCAATAAACATGTCCATAGGGGGAGAGACCATAACAATGAATGAACCAATAAACATGTCCATAGGGAGAGACCATAACAATGAATGAACCAATAAACATGTCCATAGGGAGAGACCATAACAATGAATGAACCAATAAACATGTCCATAGGGAGAGACCATAACAATGAATGAACCAATAAACATGTCCATAGGGAGAGACCATAACAATGAATGAACCAATAAACATGTCCATAGGGAGAGACCATAACAATGAATGAACCAATAAACATGTCCATAGGGGGAGAGACCATAACAATGAATGAACCAATAAACATGTCCATAGGGAGAGACCATAACAATGAATGAACCAATAAACATGTCCATAGGGAGAGACCATAACAATGAATGAACCAATAAACATGTCCATAGGGAGAGACCATAACAATGAATGAACCAATAAACATGTCCATAGGGAGAGACCATAACAATGAATGAACCAATAAACATGTCCATAGGGAGAGACCATAACAATGAATGAACCAATAAACATGTCCATAGGGAGAGACCATAACAATGAATGAACCAATAAACATGTCCATAGGGAGAGACCATAACAATGAATGAACCAATAAACATGTCCATAGGGAGAGACCATAACAATGAATGAACCAATAAACATGTCCATAGGGGAGAGAAGACCATAACAATGAATGAACCAATAAACATGTCCATAGGGAGAGACCATAACAATGAATGAACCAATAAACATGTCCATAGGGAGAGACCATAACAATGAATGAACCAATAAACATGTCCATAGGGAGAGACCATAACAATGAATGAACCAATAAACATGTCCATAGGGAGAGACCATAACAATGAATGAACCAATAAACATGTCCATAGGGAGAGACCATAACAATGAATGAACCAATAAACATGTCCATATGGGAGAGACCATAACAATGAATGAACCAATAAACATGTCCATAGGGAGAGACCATAACAATGAATGAACCAATAAACATGTCCATAGGGAGAGACCATAACAATGAATGAACCAATAAACATGTCCATAGGGAGAGACCATAACAATGAATGTCCAAGACCAATGAATGAACCAATAAACATGTCCATATGAATGGAGAGACCATAACAATGAATGAACCAATAAACATGTCCATAGGGAGAGACCATAACAATGAATGAACCAATAAACATGTCCATAGGGAGAGACCATAACAATGAATGAACCAATAAACATGTCCATAGGGAGAGACCATAACAATGAATGAACCAATAAACATGTCCATAGGGAGAGACCATAACAATGAATGAACCAATAAACATGTCCATAGGGAGAGACCATAACAATGAATGAACCAATAAACATGTCCATAGGGAGAGACCATAACAATGAATGAACCAATAAACATGTCCATAGGGAGAGACCATAACAATGAATGAACCAATAAACATGTCCATAGGGAGAGACCATAACAATGAATGAACCAATAAACATGTCCATAGGGAGAGACCATAACAATGAATGAACCAATAAACATGTCCATAGGGAGAGACCATAACAATGAATGAACCAATAAACATGTCCATAGGGAGAGACCATAACAATGAATGAACCAATAAACATGTCCATAGGGAGAGACCATAACAATGAATGAACCAATAAACATGTCCATAGGGAGAGACCATAACAATGAATGAACCAATAAACATGTCCATATGGGAGAGACCATAACAATGAATGAACCAATAAACATGTCCATAGGGAGAGACCATAACAATGAATGAACCAATAAACATGTCCATAGGGAGAGACCATAACAATGAATGAACCAATAAACATGTCCATAGGGAGAGACCATAACAATGAATGAACCAATAAACATGTCCATAGGGAGAGACCATAACAATGAATGAACCAATAAACATGTCCATAGGGAGAGACCATAACAATGAATGAACCAATAAACATGTCCATAGGGAGAGACCATAACAATGAATGAACCAATAAACATGTCCATAGGGAGAGACCATAACAATGAATGAACCAATAAACATGTCCATATGGGAGAGACCATAACAATGAATGAACCAATAAACATGTCCATAGGGAGAGACCATAACAATGAATGAACCAATAAACATGTCCATAGGGAGAGACCATAACAATGAATGAACCAATAAACATGTCCATAGGGAGAGACCATAACAATGAATGAACCAATAAACATGTCCATAACAATGAATGAACCAATAAACATGTCCATAGGGAGAGACCATAACAATGAATGAACCAATAAACATGTCCATGAATGAACCAATAAACATGGAGAGACCATAACAATGAATGAACCAATAAACATGTCCATAGGGAGAGACCATAACAATGAATGAACCAATAAACATGTCCATAGGGAGAGACCATAACAATGAATGAACCAATAAACATGTCCATAGGGAGAGACCATAACAATGAATGAACCAATAAACATGTCCATAGGGAGAGACCATAACAATGAATGAACCAAAGTGCACCGCACGTTTCTGTGACCAACAAGATGAAAGAAGTTCAGCTCAACACGTGTTGTTATTGAATCTCAGATGAGAATGACAAAGTCTTCCTGGTGAAATGTACAGGAAACAGACCTCTTAACAGATCACCTGGCTCAGCTTGATTCCCATACTGTGTGCAAATGATTATTATTGGCCTCACTTCATGTGCAACATGGCGATATGTGGTGATTTACTTACCTTTCATATACTTCCATCTGAAAAAGTTCATATTCTCTCTTTAAAAGAGAACAGAAGGCTTCAACAGACATCCCTGTTCCCACCATAGAGGCCTCCAGAATACAGACTTCCCTCTGGTTTCACTACAACAGACATCCCTGTTCCCACCATAGAGGCCTCCAGAATACAGACTTCCCTCTGGTTTCACTTCAACAGACATCCCTGTTCCCACCATAGAGGCCTATTCTGGTTTCCTCAACAGACAGTAGTGAATACAGACTACTTTTGACCAGGGCTCTATGGGCACTGGTCAAAAGTAGTGACACTGTTCATAAGTCCAGAATTGTCTCTGGAAACTGTACAGTATCAGCACCACCGCTACCCAGTCCAAGCACACAAACATCCAGCTGCAAACATGTTGAAGAATCACAACCAGAGAGGGGGCTTTCTTTCCCAGTAGCCTTTGAGACGAAGGGGGTTGTGTGTGTGTGTGTGGGGGGGGGGGTTCTGTTGCGCGGGTTCCAGTTTTGGACGCCCTCCACGTTCCCCTGCTCCCACATCCCTGCTTTTCAGCACTCACTCCATGTTGAATGCCTGACGGAGACGCCTGCTTTCATCCCCGTCCAAGCGGCGAGGGAGAAAATCAAGAGGGCCTGTAAACGTCTCCTCATGAGAGAGGCATTAAAATAAATTCACTTGTGGTTCCCTTAATCCAAGCAGGAACGAACGGGCCTCCAGCTCCACCCGACAGGCATTTTCTATACAAACAAGAGTCGCGACTTGCCACCTTCACAAAGAGAGGGTTAGTTTTGGGTACAGAACACTGTCGAAGGTGCCTGTGTATAGGCTACATGCTAGTCTGGGAAATGACTTGAGGTTGAGGCTGATGCAGATTGAGTGTAAAAGCTCAATTTAATACACCATGGTTCCATATAGGATACAGTGATGTCATGAATCATGATGAACACCAAACAGAGTGAGTTCATTCAACACAATGTTCTCCAAGAAAGACAGCAAATCCCCATGGAGGCCCTGTCTTGACATATGCATGGTATTATAGTGTATGGAGTGGACATGGCATGGCATGGCGAGAGAGAGCGAGCGAGAGAGAGCGAGAGAGAGAGAGCGAGAGCGAGTGAGAGAGAGAGAGAGAGAGAGAGAGAGAGAGAAGAGAGAGAGAGAGAGAGAGAGAGAGAGAGAGAGAGAGAGAGAGAGAGAGAGAGAGAGAGAGAGCGAGAGAGAGAGAGAGAGAGAGAGAGCGAGCGAGAGAGAACCAGAGAGACGAGTCGATAGAGAGAAGAGAGAGAGAGAGAGAGAGAGAGAGAGAGAGAGAGAGAGAGAGAGAGAGAGAGAGAGAAGAGAGAGAGAGAGAGAGAGAGAGAGAGAGAGAGAGAGAGAGAGAGAGAGAGAGAGAGAGCGAGAGAGCGAGAGAGAGAGAGAGAGAGAGCGAGAGAGAGAGAGAGAGAGAGAGAGACCATAACATATGAATGAAGAGAGAGAGAGAGAGAGAGAGAGAGAGAGAGAGAGAGAGAGAGAGAGAGAAGAGAGAGAGAGAGAGAGAGAGAGAGAGAGAGAGAGAGAGAGAGAGAGAGAGAGAGAGAGAGAGAGAGAGAGAGCGAGCGAGAGAGAGAGAGAGAGAGCGAGCGAGAGAGAGCAATAAACGTCGAGCGATAGAGAGAAAGAGAGAGAGAGAGAGAGAGAGTGAGCGAGAGCGAGAGAGCGAGAGAGCGAGAGAGCGAGAGAGCGAGCGAGAGAGAGCGAGCGAGAGCGAGAGAGCGAGAGAGCGAGAGAGCGAGCGAGAGCGAGAGAGCGTGTGAGCGATAGAGAGAAAGAGAGAGAGAGAGAGAGAGAGAGAGAGAGAGAGAGAGAGAGAGAGAGAGAGAGAGAGAGAGCGAGAGAGCGAGAGAGCGAGCGAGAGAGAGAGAGCGAGCGAGCGATAGAGAGAAAGAGAGAGAGAGAGAGAGAGAGAGAGAGACTTCACTCCAGACGATTACCATTAGTGTGTCAGAGGAAATGATGACTCCCGGAAGGGATGAAATGTACAAAGACGTTAGGAGTCACTCTCTTCTCTGCCCCCTCCTTGTGAGGTCTCCTCTGTGTGTGCTGGTTTCGTTCTTACTGTAGAAGTTCTACAATAGAACAATAGGGACACTTACATATGGGCTAGACTAGACATGATATTACAGTATTACTCCCTGAAGCGGAGCACAAGAAGCAATTAGCCAGATATGTTTTGCACGAGCACCGCACGGTTCTTTTCTGGTCTGTTCATAATCATCACTTGGGTGGTTGTTTGGAAGTGTGGGTCTTCTCCAAAAAGAGGCCTCCAGAGCCTGGTTCCCTTCTTTGTTGCACAGACCTTTATCATGGATGCACCTCAAACGCACCCCCTCCTCCCAACTCGCCTCGATGGACACATTCTTCCTCACAACCAAAGCAATTTTGTAAATGCTATTAAATGCAGCAGCATAGTGGACAGAGGTGGCCATAAATCAACCACCGCGCAACACTGCAAATCTGCTTTAAGTAAAATGCCACAAGTCACATCTTCGTCTCCATAGCAGGTCTTCATCAGTGCGTGTTACCATAAACATGCCTTTGTTTAATTAGGGCTACAACTCTGTGATATACGGCCCTTCGGCTCCCACGTGGCAGGTTGTTTGTAACCAAGGCAACACAGACATTCCTAATTGAACAATGATATACTGCAGGCAGAGAAGTGATGTTTTGATACAATTATTACATACAGTACATACATACATACATACATACATACATACATACATACATACATACATACATACATACATACATACATACATACATACATACATACACACACACACACACACACACACACACACACACACACACACACACACACACACACACACACACACACACACACACACACACACACACACACACACACACACACACACACACACACACACACACACACACACACATACATACAAACATACATACCGTAAATGACAAGGTTATTGCTGAGATAAACAGAAGAGAGGAGTAAATAAAGTGACCTATATAGGGACACCTCTAAGCATCATGGGAGAACCCGGGTGTTGTAGCAGGCATCGCCTGGCTGGAGTTTTCACGGTCTCTTCATCATCTGCCAGCGGATCTGGGAGGGACGATGAATCTGAGTTTCTGGCAACTGCTTTTGGACCCACACAGATGTAAACAATTATCCAGCAAAACGCACATGACGAAGGGGGGGGGGGGGGAGGCTCCAGTGTTTGTATTAATTGACCACCCTCCACTCCTCTCTCTTAATAACTGGGCAGGAACCCCTTTGACTTTCCAGACCAGAGGTTCTGGAGCAGCCTTAGATGAAGCAAAGGCAGGCCAAGCCCTCCAATGAAAACAACAGGGAGCTGAACAACAGCCATTCTTTACATGGGGATAGCGTCAGTCAAAGGGGGGGAAAGTCTAAATGTTCAGTTGAAAATGTAATGGACCAAATTCTCCATAATGGAGAGTTTGTATCTCACATGGCAGCTTCTCAGAAAAGTGAAAACAAATTCAGCCTGATCCCATTACCTAACTCCTAGCATTTCCTGTGATGTAGGTCCTGGGCAGTGGCCCACTGGCCTGTAGGCAGGGAGCGTGAGGGTACTTGAGGACAGGTGGGGTAGAGTGTTGAAAGCTGCTGGCCAGATTTGATAAAACATACGCTATAACTCAAAATGCCTTAGCAATACGATCTGCTGTTAGATTGCGAAAGTCATTCCCCAAAAAACAACTCGCTGGAGTAATATTATTCAGTCAATATGTCAATAACATCCAATCTTCCCATCACTCTTTATTTCACAGGGTGTTTTGTCTTTGTTTCTCCTGTAACAGCGGCAGTAAACAGATCTGACTCTCAAATGAGCTTTTGTAGAACCCCTCCTCTGTTCCTAGCGTAAATAATCCCCCCTGTTTTGCTGGGGAGCTGGAAAGTTTTAGCCCAAAATACATACTGTAGGCGTAATAAACAAGCCCTTTCATATGTGTAAAAGACCCTGGGAGTTGTGGATAAAAATAGAGCTGTTGGCATGGCAGCGAGGGAGGCAGGCGGTGATATTTCACCCAGTGGCGAGTCGGGGTGCGGGACAGAGCAGGAGGAGGGCAGGTGTTATCAGGCCAGCTCATCAAAAAGACAACTCATCTGGGTGTGTGCTGCCTGGCAGGAGAGGAGGAAAAACACACACCTCTGTAGGAATTTTCACAGTGGAAATAGAAATAAAAGTCAGGCCAAAACCTGATATCTGATCAAAACTATAACATTAAGGGCTCTATTTTAACAAATCTAACGCAATGTTAAATCTAAGCACTATAGGTTCAGGAGTGTGTCAGAAAAACATGTGGTTGCTTCAGTTTGTGTATTTATGGCCTTTTATGTATTGCCTTGGAATCAACTCCATTTCCAATGTTTGTACATTATAGTTTGTTAAATGGCTTAAAGAAACAAAATAACAAAATGCAGACCTATCCCAAATTTGCTAAATAGGTTACCGTGAACCCCTTTGCAGTCCACATTGTTCTGAGTAATTGCATGGCTTTAATAGCATTCACACTGATATAGGGGCTAGGCCAGTGGAGGCTGCTGAGGGGAGAATGGCTCATAATAATGGCTGGAGTGGAATGACTGCAATGGAATCCAGAACATGTGTTTGATAGCATTCCATTTACTCCATTCCAGCCATTATATGAGCCGTCCTCCCCTCAGCAGCCTCCACTGGGCCAGTGGAGCATTATGGATGAGCATGGACATGCCAAACATTGTCAATAAGCAAGATTCAATTCATTATTGATAAGGCCTAAAAAAAAGAATGAATAATTCTAATCAAATTCAAAACAAAACAACAACTTGTTTTAATTAGGCACCATCATTTCTCCCTGAGGGCATATAATATTAAAAGAACGCACATCCAAAATGGGGCCTGCATGGCTAAAATAATGGGGCCTGCATGGCTAAAATAATGGGGCCTGCATGGCTAAAATAATGGGGCCTGCATTGCTAAAATAATGGGGCCTGCATGGCTAAAATAATGGGGCCTGCATGGCTAAAATAATGGGGCCTGCATGGTTAAAATAATGGGGCCTGCATGGTTAAAATAATGGGGCCTGCATGGCTAAAATAATGGGGCCTGCATGGCTAAAATAATGGGGCCTGCATGGCTAAAATAATGGGGCCTGAATGGCTAAAATAATGGGGCCTGCATGGCTAAACTAATGGGGCCTGCATGGCTAAACTAATGGGGCCTGCATGGCTAAAATAATGGGGCCTGCATGGTTAAAATAATGGGGCCTGCATGGCTAAAATAATGGGGCCTGCATGGCTAAAATAATGGGGCCTGCATGGTTAAAATAATGGGGCCTGCATGGCTAAAATAATGGGGCCTGCATGGCTAAAATAATGGGGCCTGCATGGCTAAAATAATGGGGCCTGCATGGCTAAAATAATGGGGCCTGCATGGTTAAAATAATGGGGCCTGCATGGCTAAAATAATGGGGCCTGCATGGCTAAAATAATGGGGCCTGCATGGTTAAAATAATGGGGCCTGCATGGTTAAAATAATGGGGCCTGCATGGCTAAAATAATGGGGCCTGCATGGCTAAAATAATGGGGCCTGCATGGTTAAAATAATGGGGCCTGCATGGCTAAAATAATGGGGCCTGCATGGCTAAAATAATGGGGCCTGCATGGTTAAAATAATGGGGCCTGCATGGCTAAAATAATGGGGCCTGCATGGCTAAAATAATGGGGCCTGCATGGCTAAAATAATGGGGCCTGAATGGCTAAAATAATGGGGCCTGCATGGCTAAAATAATGGGGCCTGCCTACAATGCATAGATACAATTGGAATGTCAGTCAGCTCACTGGTTTACTCCTCTCAAACTTGATATTTTAATAAAGCTTTGGTGATTAAGATTTATTGCCAAGCGGTCTCAGGAGCCAAACCCTTTATCGACAGTCTTATTGCCAAGCGGTCTCAGGAGCCAAACCCTTTATCGACAGTCTTATTGCCAAGCGGTCTCAGGAGCCAAACCCTTTATCGACAGTCTTATTGCCAAGCGGTCTCAGGATATCTGATCAAAACTAACATTAAAAAGGGCTCTATATAGGTTCAGGAGCCAAACCCTTTATCGACAGTCTTATTGCCAAGCGGTCTCAGGAGCCAAACCCTTTATCGACAGTCTTATTGCCAAGCGGTCTCAGGAGCCAAACCCTTTATCGACAGTCTTATTGCCAAGCGGTCTCAGGAGCCAAACCCTTTATCGACAGTCTTATTGCCAAGCGGTCTCAGGAGCCAAACCCTTTATCGACAGTCTTATTGCCAAGCGGTCTCAGGAGCCAAACCCTTTATCGACAGTCTTATTGCCAAGCGGTCTCAGGAGCCAAACCCTTTATCGACAGTCTTATTGCCAGGCGGTCTCAGGAGCCAAACCCTTTATCGACAGTCTTATTGCCAAGCGGTCTCAGGAGCCAAACCCTTTATCGACAGTCTTATTGCCAAGCGGTCTCAGGAGCCAAACCCTTTATCGACAGTCTTATTGCCAAGCGGTCTCAGGAGCCAAACCCTTTATCGACAGTCTTATTGCCAAGCGGTCTCAGGAGCCAAACCCTTTATCGACAGTCTTATTGCCAAGCGGTCTCAGGAGCCAAACCCTTTATCGAGTCAGTCTTATTGCCAAGCGGTCTCAGGAGCCAAACCCTTTATCGACAGTCTTATTGCCAAGCGGTCTCAGGAGCCAAACCCTTTATCGACAGTCTTATTGCCAAGCGGTCTCAGGAGCCAAACCCTTTATCGACAGTCTTATTGCCAAGCGGTCTCAGGAGCCAAACCCTTTATCGACAGTCTTATTGCCAGGCGGTCTCAGGAGCCAAACCCTTTATCGACAGTCTTATTGCCAAGCGGTCTCAGGAGCCAAACCCTTTATCGACAGTCTTATTGCCAAGCGGTCTCAGGAGCCAAACCCTTTATCGACAGTCTTATTGCCAAGCGGTCTCAGGAGCCAAACCCTTTATCGACAGTCTTATTGCCAAGCGGTCTCAGGAGCCAAACCCTTTATCGACAGTCTTATTGCCAAGCGGTCTCAGGAGCCAAACCCTTTATCGACAGTCTTATTGCCAAGCGGTCTCAGGAGCCAAACCCTTTATCGACAGTCTTGAATACTTCGCGATTGCATTGGTCAGACAAAGAAAAAGTGTAAATTGAGAGGAGGGGAGGCTCTGCCTAGTTTTTAATCAAATAATAAAAATGAAAAATACAATATTACATTTTCTAAATATGAAGCATACAGGCACAAAAAGCACATTAGGCTACTCTTGTTCCATGCACATTAGGCTACTCTTGTTCCATGCACATTAGGCTACTCTTGTTCCATGCACATTAGGCTACTCTTGTTCCATGCACATTAGGCTACTCTTGTTCCATGCACATTAGGCTACTCTTGTTCCATGCACATTAGGCTACTCTTGTTCCATGCACATTAGGCTAATCGTGTTCCATGCACATTAGGCTACACTTGTTCCATGCACATTAGGCTACTCTTGTTACATGCACATTAGGCTACTCTTGTTCCATGCACATTAGGCTACTCTTGTTCCATGCACATTAGGCTACTCTTGTTCCATGCACATTAGGCTAATCGTGTTCCATGCATATTAGGCTACTCTTGTTCCATGCACATTAGGCTACTCTTGTTCCATGCACATTAGGCTACTCTTGTTCCATGCACATTAGGCTACTCTTGTTCCATGCACATTAGGCTACTCTTGTTCCATGCACATTAGGCTACTCTTGTTCCATGCACATTAGGCTAATCGTGTTCCATGCACATTAGGCTACTCTTGTTACATGCACATTAGGCTACTCTTGTTCCATGCACATTAGGCTACTCTTGTTCCATGCACATTAGGCTACTCTTGTTCCATGCACATTAGGCTACTCTTGTTCCATGCACATTAGGCTAATCGTGTTCCATGCATATTAGGCTACTCTTGTTCGATGCACATTAGGCTACTCTTGTTCCATGCACATTAGGCTACTCTTGTTCCATGCACATTAGGCTACTCTTGTTCCATGCACATTAGGCTACTCTTGTTCCATGCACATATGGCCAGTGTGCGTCACGGCTGGATAGGCTGTGTTTCCCCTTTCAGAATTCATGCCATAACCAACCACTATAACCAGCTTTTGGTTGGTCTTAAATACCCCCATCAGCGCTGTCTGAAATTAGTACTTTGGATCATGTTTTTAAGGACACACCTCAAATATTTCCACCCTGCCCATCTGAACGCACACGACCTGAGATAAGACAGGTAAATTGCCAAACCTGGAGTAAGGGCTAGAAAACCGTTTTTAAATGACGAAATTGCAAACTAACGTGCATTTGACACGTTTCGCAGCTTTTTATTAAAAGTTGCGCAACATTTCAAAGTCCTGCTACTCATGCCAGGAATATAGTATATGCAAATGATAAGTATGAGTGTATAGAAAACACTCTGAAGTCTCTAAAACTGGTTAAATCGTGTCTGTGGCTATAACACAACGTGTTTAGGAGTACAAATCCCTCGAAAAACTGTTCTCCAAAAACACAAAAAATATATTAATCCGCCAGTCAATGTATTGTTTAAGTCGACTGCAAATACATGAAGATGTTCTGTAAACGCCTACAGCTTCCACACGATGTCGCCAGTGCTGGCCTTTCCAGCAGACTTAATCCTTGGTTGTATGACGTTTTGCCCGTTCCTGTTTCAGTCTCTCAACAGGATGTTATTAAAATGGAAAAGATGGCCGCTGATTTCAAGACGAGCTGCTATCGAATACAGATCGCCCCGTGATGAATTGTATAGATTATTAACATTTATTAATACCTAAAGTTGGTTTAGAAAAGTAGTTTGAAGTGTTTTGTAAAAGTTTATAGGCAACTTTTGTCATTTTAAAAAGTGACGTTGCGTCTTGTAAAAGGGAATATTCCTGGATCAGACCGGTCTTCAGAAAACGACATTTTGGCTATACAATGACGGATTTAATCGGGAAAAAGACCCAATTGTGATGTTTATGGGATATATAGGAGTGCCAAGAAAGAAGCTCGTCAAAGGTAATGAATGTTTTATATTTTATTTCTGCGTTTTGGGTAGCACCGGCTACCGCAAAATCTGTCATTTTAGATGACGTTCCAGTACTTTGGGGGTGCATGCTATCAGATAATAGCTTCTCATGCTTTCGCCGAAAAGCATTTTACAAATCTGATTCAGTGGCAAGATTCACAACGAGTGTAGCTTTAATTCAGTACCTTGCATGTGTGAATTAATGAAAGTTAGATTTTTATCAAACTATACGTGGCGCTCTTGAAATTTCCGCTGATTTGATCCCGACAGCGGAACCAACTACCAAACAAGTTTTAACGCCCCAAAAATCTGTGTAAAAGCATAGAATCTTGCCTGTCAACCATGGAGGATTTCTCATTCTCATATTGACATACGTATGTTGTCATTGTCCTTACATTTTGAGGTAACTACAGTAGTTGTAGCTGTAAACAGTCAAACTGAATGCACACACTGGGTTTCAGAGAGCAGTGATTGTGCAAGGATTCAGTCCAGTCCAATAGTTCATTCTCAGTTGAACTTCAAAAAAAGCTTTTCTTGGGTCAAAAGGATGGACCTTCACCCTCTAATATCTCTTGTCAATAAAGGGCGCGTGGCTGAGTTAGACTCAAGCTTTTCTCCAAGGCAGTCGTCAAATCCATGGAGGCCCTCTATGTTCACTCTTCAGTGGTTTTTCTCCAAAGAGCAACGCCAAGAGGAAAAGCCACATGTCTGTGACATAATGTTACATTACAATGAAATTAATCATGTCTTTCTCTGACAGTTCAATTAAATTGGCACAACATTTCACCCGCCCACAATTTCTTATTTTTTGTTCCCTTGGCAGGTGCTTTGTGGTGACAAACCTCTCTGTGTTTCTGTGTCGGATCAAGGGCTTTTCAATAGCACGCACACCCGCACTCACACAAATACACACACACACACACACAATGTATTTGTGCATTTTCCCAGAGGTAACTCAGCCAGATGGCCACAAAGCGAATGAGATTTAAAGTGGGTCGGGTGACACAAACCAGCACGAGGTCACGTCCCTGGTCCAAAACCACACCGTATTCTTACAGCCCTCAGTTTGATGGGCCCCTAAGTTTGGGAAAGATTACCCAATGCCAGAGAAAAGAGGGAGGCGGAATATGCTAAAATATCAAGTCAGTGCATTAAACGCCAAGGAACCGAATCCAGTGAACTTTCACTGGCCTGACAGTCTCATCCAAATCACTGACTGACCATTGACTGGATATCAAATCATGAAGGATATAGAAGTATAGAAGTCAATCCAACTAAATCAGTCTAAAGCAAGTCAAATATTGAGTAAATCAATGTCTCTGGGCCAGACAGTATGATTTCTGTTGCCCCCTCAAAAAAAGGGATGCCTCACGTAATGAGGAACAAAAGTGGCATGGCAAAGTGGTGCATCTGTTGTGGATTTGGAGTGGCAATACAGCCTCAAAGAAAACGGACCTTTTATAGAAACCATAAAAAGACCACAGTCAGGGATGGGTAAAACATTCTGGGGAAATCAAATCTGCTGGCTACACAGATCTGGTATTTACTGGAAATGTATGTTCATGTTCTCCAAGGTATTGATTGAGAGGACACCACATCGCTTAATCGTCCGGAAATATTTCTCCAGGATCTTCCAAAAGAGGGAAATCTATACTATCATTATATCAGTCCCGTAAGGGAGGAAAAAACCTCCCAACTCTTGGGGTTTTGGAGAAGACATCTCATCCAGATGTTGATGAGTCAATCCAGTCTTTCGACACATCAAACGGGAGCGTGTGTATCCTGCCATCTGTGGCCTCCGAATCATCCGAACATGATATTTTAGGGCTGGTGCACAAGGACGCGATTAAACCGCCATTTGCACTAACCTCAGGGTCACGTCTGGAAAAAGACATCCCTATCTATCAACCTGATGGAGCCCTGTTCAGGAGAATACATCCCTATCAACCTGATGGAGCCCTGTTCAGGAGAATACATCCCTATCTACCTGATGAAGCCCTGTTCAGGAGAATACATCCCTATCAACCTGATGAAGCCCTGTTCAGGAGAATACATCCCTATCAACCTGATGAAGCCCTGTTCAGGAGAATACATCCCTATCAACCTGATGAAGCCCTGTTCAGGATAATACATCCCTATCAACCTGATGAAGCCCTGTTCAGGAGAATACATCCCTATCAACCTGATGAAGCCCTGTTCAGGATAATACATCCCTATCAACCTGATGAAGCCCTGTTCAGGAGAATACATCCCTATCGACCTGATGAAGCCCTGTTCAGGAGAATACATCCCTATCGACCTGATGAAGCCCTGTTCAGGAGAATACATCCCTATCGACCTGATGAAGCCCTGTTCAGGAGAATACATCCCTATCAACCTGATGAAGCCCTATTCAGGAGAATACATCCCTATCAACCTGATGAAGCCCTGTTCAGGAGAATACAATACCTGATGAAGCCCTGTTCAGGAGAATACATCCCATCGACCTGATGAAGCCCTGTTCAGGAGAATACATCCCTATCGACCTGATGAAGCCCTGTTCAGGAGAATACATCCCTATCGACCTGATGAAGCCCTGTTCAGGAGAATACATCCCTATCAACCTGATGAAGCCCTGTTCAGGAGAATACATCCCTATCGACCTGATGAAGCCCTGTTCAGGAGAATACATCCCTATCAACCTGATGAAGCCCTATTCAGGAGAATACATCCCTATCAACCTGATGAAGCCCTGTTCAGGAGAATACATCCCTATCGACCTGATGAAGCCCTGTTCAGGAGTTCTGATGAAGCCCTGTTCAGGAGAATACATCCCTATCAACCTGATGAAGCCCTGTTCAGGAGAATACATCACTATCGACCTGATGAAGCCCTGTTCAGGAGAATACATCCCTATCAACCTGATGAAGCCCTATTCAGGAGAGTACATTATTCACTATCAGCATTTTTCATTTGTCATTAGCTCACTCTCTCACTGCCTCCCTTTTTCTCTCTCTCTCTGCTAATAAGAAATAAGATGTCCCTTTATAGGGGCAGGATGTTACTGCAAATAATAATCTGGTCCTAATTGACCTTCTGTATAAAGGATTAATAAATATAAGGAATGTATACTATAGCATTCCATAAAAGTGTTAGCCATAGCTCTCGATTGCCATGTACAGAGAAACATCATTGAAAATCTACACCAATGTAAACACACTGTGCTCAAGCAAACCCACAGCTTTGGCTTTGGCAAGACCCTGTCACAGGACCAGCAGAAAGCCTGGATGAAAGCACTGCTGAGCCCGGCAGCAGCTTGCTTCCATTGCACGCTGCATTAAGGGGAACAACAGGCCTGCAGCAATCCCATTCCCTGCCCAGAGTTCCCATCATTCCTCCTTTAAAAGGATAACACAACCCAATCCCTCCTGAACCACGCGCTAACAATAGGATATGGTACGCTAACGCTAGGATATGCTACGCTAGGCTACAGTGATTACTCTCTTCCTGGCACAGCGGCTAGCTCAGTGGCTAGCGTGGGAGACAGCGTCAGGCAACGAGGAGTGACTTCTCTGCTAACGATAACATCAGGCCAGAGGATTGGGCTTACTGAGACATAAAAGAAAAGGAGTCTAGTCTCTCAGACCACAATAGGCAGCATTCAAACTTCCAGGAAGATACCGGACTCGCAGATGTTTGTAGCCTGGCCAGGACACACCATCCCATCATCCGCTGTGTGCCAAAGCCAGAGGCTGTCTCTTTTACACTGTTCACTCACTCACGAGTACCTCCATCTGTATTCACATTTGTGTGTGTATGTTTCAGTGTGGGTGTATGCAGATGTGTGTGTGTATGTTTCAGTGTGGGTGTATGCAGATGTGTGTGTGTATGTTTCAGTGTGGGTGTATGTTTCAGTGTGGGTGTATGCAGATGTGTGTGTGTATGTTTCAGTGTGTGTGTATGTTTCAGTGTGGGTGTATGCAGATGTGTGTGTGTATGTTTCAGTGTGGGTGTATGCAGATGTGTGTGTATGTTTCAGTGTGGGTGTATGCAGATGTGTGTGTGTATGTTTCAGTGTGGGTGTATGCAGATGTGTGTGTGTATGTTTCAGTTTGTGCATTTTACAGCTCTGTGAAATGGATTCACATCACATGTGAGACAAAGCAATGGGCTAATAAACAGTCAAAATGTGAAGACAGACAGTGGGACTGAAAGATGGACAGCTTTATGGACGCCCACCTTTCACTACTTCCTGGAGTCTCCTTTGACAGCATGTGAAGTAAAGCCACAGAAGATTCCACTTCATCCCTCAGCGGATGGCAGAGGTGACATCTGTTGTCCAGGGGTGTATTCACGAGGAACCAAATGGAAACAAACGGGATGAAACGGGAAGGGACCTATCTGAATGTGGCCAATAGAAACTCCTGTTTTTGTGGTAAACAGTTTTCCGGTTTGCTACAGTACAGTGTACACTAATGAATAAACTCCAGTACATGAAAGCAAAACTCCATCATAGTACAGTGGCCTGCGAAAGTATTCACCCCCCTTGGCATTTATCCTATTTTGTCTTATAACCTGGAATTAAAATACATTTTTGGGGTATCATTTTGTTTACACAACATGCCTACCACTTTGAAGATGCAAAATATTGTTATTGTGAAACAAGCAAGAAATAAGACAAAAAAACAGAAAACTTTAGCGTGCATAACTATTCACCCCCCAAAAACAATACTTGGTTTAGCCACCTTTTGCAGCAATTACAGATGCAAGTTTCTTGGGGTATGTCTCTATACGCTTGGCACACCTAGCCACTAGGATTTTTGCCCATTCTTCAAGGCAAAACTGCTCCAGCAGTTGGGTTCTGCTGGTGTACAGCAATATTTAAGTCATACCACAGATTCTGAATTGGATTGAAGTCTGGGTTTTGACTAGGCCATTCCAAGACATTTAAATGTTTACCCTTAAACATCTCAAGTGTTGCTTTAGCAGTATGCTTAGGGTCATTGTCCTGATGGAAGGTGAACCTCCGTCCCAGTCTCAAATCTCTGGAACACTGAAACAGGTTTCCCTCAAGAATTTCCCTGTATTTAGCACCATCCATCATTCCTTCAATTCTGACCAGTTTCCCAGTCCCTGTCGATGGAAAAACATCCCCACAGCATGATGCTGCCACCACCATGCTGGTATTCTCGGGGTGATGAGAGGTGTTGGGTTTGCACCAGACATAGCATTTTCCTTGATGGCCAAAAAGCTCAATTTTAGTCTCATCTGACAAGAGTCTCCCAAATGCCTTTTGGCGAACACAAAACGTGTTTGTTTATTTATTTATTTTGGGCTTTTTTTCTGGCCACTCTTCTGTAAAGCCCAGCTCTGTGGAGTGTACGGCTTAAAGTGGTCCTATGGACATATACTCCAATCTCTGCAGCTCCTTCAGGGTTATCTTTGGTCTCTTTGTTGCCTCTCTGATTAATGCCCTCCTTGCCTGGTCCGTGAGTTTTGGTGGGTGGCCCTCTCTTGGCAGGTTTGTTGTGGTGCCACAGTCTTTTCATTTTTTAAATTATGGATTTAATGGTGCTCCGTGGGATGTTCAAAGTTTCTGATATTTTTTAAATTCAACCTTGATCTGTACTTCTCCACAACATTGTCCCTGACCTGTTTGGAGAGCTCCTTGGTCTTTATGGTGCCACTTGCTTGGTGGTGCCCCTTGCTTAGTGGTGTTGCAGACTCTGGGGCCTTGTGGACTGAGATCATGTGACACTTAGATTGCACACAGGTGGTACAACCCTAAATCCATAACCATGGGCAACCTCTAAGATATCATCCTGACCAACTTGCCCTCGAAATACACCTCTGCTGTCTTCAACCAGGATCTCAGCGATCACTGCGTCATAGGCCTGCGTGCGTGATGGGTCCGCAGTCAAATGACCACCCCTCATCAATGTCAAAGGTTCCCTAAAATACTTCAGCAAGCAGGCCTTTCTAATAGACCTGGACAGGGTATCCTGGAAGGATATTGGCCTCATCCCGTCAGTAGAGGATGCCTGATTGCTCTTTAAAAGTGTTTTCCTCTCCATATTAAATAAGCATGCCCTGTTTAACATTTTTAGAACTGAGAACAGATACAGCCCTTGGTTCACGCCAGACTTGACTGCACTTGACCAGCACAAAAAAATCCTGTGGTGTTCGCATCAGCATCGAATAGCCCGCGCGATATGCATCTTTCAGGGAAGTCAGGAACCAATGTACTCAGTCGATTAGGAAAGCTAAGGCTAGCTTTTTCAAACAGAAATGTCCATCCTGTAGCACTAATTCCAAAAGGTTTTGGGACACTGTAAAGTCCATGGAGAATAAGAGCACCTCCTTCCAACTGCCCACTGCACTGAGGCTAGGAAACACTTTCACCACCGATAAATCTACGATAATCGATCATTTCAATGAGCATTTTTCTACGGCTGGTCATGCTTTCCATGGCCAACAGCTCTGCACCCCCTGAAGAAACTAGCCCCAGCTTCCCCTGCTTCTCCTTCACCCAAATCCAGACAGCTGATGTTATAAAAGAGCTGCAAAATCTGGATCCCTACAAATCAGCTGGGCTAGACAAACTGGACCCTCTCTTTCTAAAATCTTCTGCCAAAATTGTCGCAACCCCTATTACTAGCCTGTTCAACCTCTCTTTCGTATCATCTGAGATCTCCAAAGATTGGAAAGCTGCCATGGTCATCCCCATCTTCAAAAGGGGGAGACACTCTAGACACAAACTGTTATAGACCTATATCCATCCTGCCCTTCTAAAATATTTGAACGCCAAGTTAACAAACAGATCAAACAGAAATCATTTTGAATCCCATCGTACATTCTCCACTATGCAATCTGGTTTTCCGAGCTGGTCATGGGTGCACCTCAGCCACGCTCAAGGTCCTAAACGATATCATAACAGCCATCGATAAAAGACAATACTGTGCAACCGTCTTCATCAACCAGGCCAAGGCTTTCGACTCTGTCAATTATCACATTCTTATCGGCAGACTCAATAGCCTTGGCTTCTCAAATGACTGCCTCACCTAGTTCACCAACTACTTCTCAGATAGAGTTCAGTTCAACGAGCTTCAAATGAGCTGCAATGCCATACATCACTCCTTCCGTGGCCTCCAACTGCTTTTAAATGCTAGTAAAACTAAATGCATGCTCTTCAACCGATTGTTGCCCACACCCGCCTGCCCGACTAGCATCACTACTCTGGACGGTTCTGACTTAGAGTATGTGGACAACTACAAATACCTAGGTGTCTGGTTAGACTGTAAACTCTCCTTCAGACTCATATTAAGCATCTCCAATCGGCTTCCTATTTCGCAACAAATCCTCCAACCATGCTGCCAAACATACCCTCGTAAACCTGACTAACCGATCCTTGACTTCGGCGATGTCATTTACAAAATAGCCTCCAACACTCTACTCAGCAAATTGGATGTAGTGACAGTGCCATCCTTTTGTCACCAAAGCCCCATATACTACCCACCACTGTGACCTGTATGCTCTTTTTGGCTGGCCCTCACTACATATTCGTCTCCAAACCCACTGGCTCCAGGTCATCTATAAGTCTTTGCTAGGTGAAGCCCTGCCTTATCTTACATCACTGGTCACCATAGCAACACCCACCCGTAGCACTCGCTCTAGCAGGTATATTTCACTGGTCATCCCCAAAGCCAACACTTCCTTTGGCCGCCTTTCCTTACAGTTCTCTGCTGCCAATGACTGGAACAAATTGCAAAAATCACTGAAGCTGGAGTCTTATATCTCCATCTATAACTTTAATCATCAGCTGTCAGAGCAGCTTACCGATAACTGTACCTGTACACAGCCAATCTGTAAATTGCACACCCAACTACCTCATCCCCATATTGTTATTTATCCTCTTGTTCTTTTGCACCCCAGTAGCTCTACTTGCACATCATCATCTGCACATCTATCACTCCAGTGTTAATGCTAAACTGTAATTATTTCACCTCTATGGCCTATTTATTGCCTTACCTCCCTACTCTTCTACATTTGCATACACTGTACATAGATTTTTCTATTGTGTTTTTGACTGTACGTTTGTTTATGTGTAACTCTGTGTTGTTGACACACTGCTTTGCTTTATCTTGGCCAGGTCGCAGATGTAAATGAGACCTTGTTCTCAACTGGCCGACCTGGTTAAATAAAGGTGTTCTCAACTGGCCGACCTGGTTAAATAAAGGTGTTCTCAACTGGCCGACCTGGTTAAATAAAGGTGTTCTCAACTGGCCGACCTGGTTAAATAAAGGTGTTCTCAACTGGCCGACCTGGTTAAATAAAGGTGTTCTCAACTGGCCGACCTGGTTAAATAAAGGTGTTCTCAACTGGCCGACCTGGTTAAATAAAGGTGTTCTCAACTGGCCGACCTGGTTAAATAAAGGTGTTCTCAACTGGCCGACCTGGTTAAATAAAGGTGTTCTCAACTGGCCGACCTGGTTAAATAAATGTCAAATAAAGATATACATATAAAAACTTCATGTAACTAATTATGTGACTTCTGAAGGTAATTGGTTGCACCAGATCTTATTTAGGGGCTTCATAGCAAAGGGGTTCATAGCACGCACCCCTTTTCAGTTTTCTTTGTTTTTGATTTTTTTGGAAAAAAGTTTTTATTTTTATTTCACTTCACCAACTTGGAGTATTTTGTGTCCATTACATGAAATCCAAATAAAAATCCATTTACATTACAGGTTTAAAGTGTACGTTTGTTTATGTGTAACTCTGTGTTTTCGTTGCACTGCTTTATCTTGGCCAGGTCGCTGTGTGTGTGTGTGTGTGTGTGTAAGTGTGTGTGTGTAAGTGTGTGTGTGTAAGTGTGTGTGTGCGTACATGTTTAATGATTCTTGTGAGGACCAGAATAGTAAACAAACAAAAGGTTGACCAATTGGGGAAATTTGGTTCGTCCCCACAAGGGTTAAGGTCCGCGATCGTATTTGTTCTTTTTGATGTCATTACGAATAGAGTTTGTAACAGAATGACAGTTGGTGCTGTTTGTGCCGTCATTCTGTTACCAAACTTTGCATCTGCACTGTTCTTCAAGAAAATGTGTTTTTGTGAAATGTTTAGTGGAAATTGTAAAAAGCCGTCCTTGTGCATAGAGTTGTATGGTTTGTTCAACTTTCCAATCATTGTTTTTTATTTGGACATACATTTTGAAGTAAAGTCTCAGGATCACTCTGTTACTGTGGAATTGCCCAACAACAACTCTCAACGGATGTTTTCATATGGTGATGAAGAACACAATCTACTTCACATGAGCACTGCATTCATTTGTTCCACGGTCTTGTTGATAGTCAAACATGGAAATCAGTCTGTAAATCTTTAGTCTGCATCTCAATTCTCCACCCTCCTGTCATGGATTTAAATACATTGAATTGGTGTTAGCATTGGCTGGAGGGGAGTTTTCACCATCACAGGGAATGTGCAAGTACACACTTTGGAAGAAGGCTGAAGAATCTGAACACAGTCTTCGTTCTAGATAAGAGCAGGGGTTTGGACTGGAAATGATGCTCTGAATGACAGCACAGCAGGAACACCAGCAACATCAACTGAAAGGTGAACTGTTTAACCACAGCCAGCCAGACCCGGTCCTCTGCTAAAGAAAAAGGCCATTGAAGAGACAAACTATACCTGCTTTGTCTCTTGCTAATGACTCCATGTTTCAAACCCAGTGGAGGCTGAATAATTCAATAAACCGCCTGCTGGGCCCAAGGCAAATATTACTGCTCCTGGATGGTCATTTCAAAAGACACAAGTAGTGTGTTCCAAATGGAACTCTATTCCATATGGGCTCTGGTCAAAAGCAGTGCACTATACAGAGAATAGGGTGCCATTTGGAACGCAGCATACAGCCATTTCTCTTGGATCCATTATTTGTAGAGACCACCTGAGCTGGGGGAGCTGAGCCCTATAGAAGGAAGGGTGGGTTTGGGAGCCAGAACCACCATCTTGGAACGTGCAAGGCAACATTTCCGCTGCCTGACCACAGCAATGCACCAGTTCAGAGTCAAACAGAGAACAGAGGGCTGACTCCTCACGGGGATGGAGACATTCATCACTCCAGTTCAGAGTCAAACAGAGAACACAGGGCTGACTCCTCACTGGGATGGAGACATTCATCACTCCAGTTCAGAGTCAAACAGAGAACAGAGGGCTGACTCCTCACTGGGATGGAGACATTCATCACTCCAGTTCAGAGTCAAACAGAGAACACAGGGCTGACTCCTCACTGGGATGGAGACATTCATCACTCCAGTTCAGAGTCAACAGAGAACAGAGGGCTGACTCCTCACTGGGATGGAGACATTCATCACTCCAGTTCAGAGTCAAACAGAGAACAGAGGGCTGACTCCTCACTGGGATGACATTCATCCAGTTCAGGGCTGACTCCTCACTGGGATGGAGACATTCATCACTCCAGTTCAGAGTCAAACAGAGAACAGAGGGCTGACTCCTCACTGGGATGGAGACATTCATCACTCCAGTTCAGAGTCAAACAGAGAACAGAGGGCTGACTCCTCACTGGGATGGAGACATTCATCACTCCAGTTCAGAGTCAAACAGAGAACACAGGGCTGACTCCTCACTGGGATGGAGACATTCATCACTCCAGTTCAGAGTCAAACAGAGAACAGAGGGCTGACTCCTCACTGGGATGGAGACATTCATCACCTCCAGTTCAGAGTCAAACAGAGAACAGAGGGCTGACTCCTCACTGGGATGGAGACATTCATCACTCCAGTTCAGAGTCAAACAGAGAACAGAGGGCTGACTCCTCACTGGGATGGAGACATTCATCACTCCAGTTCAGAGTCAAACAGAGAACAGACTGACTCCTCACTGGGATGGAGACATTCATCACTCCAGTTCAGAGTCAAACAGAGAACAGGGCTGACTCCTCACTGGGATGGAGACATTCATCACTCCAGTTCAGAGTCAAACAGAGAACACAGGGCTGACTCCTCACTGGGATGGAGACATTCATCACTCCAGTTCAGAGTCAGGGCTGACTCCTCACTGGGATGGAGACATTCATCACTCCAGTTCAGAGTCAAACAGAGAACAGAGGGCTGACTCCTCACTGGGATGGAGACATTCATCACTCCAGTTCAGAGTCAAACAGAGAACACAGGGCTGACTCCTCACTGGGATGGAGACATTCATCACTCCAGTTCAGAGTCAAACAGAGAACACAGGGCTGACTCCTCACTGGGATGGAGACATTCATCACTCCAGTTCAGAGTCAAACAGAGAACACAGGGCTGACTCCTCACTGGGATGGAGACATTCATCACTCCAGTTCAGAGTCAAACAGAGAACCAGGGCTGTTCACTGGGATGGAGTCCAGTTCAGAGTCAAACAGAGAACACAGGGCTGACTCCTCACTGGGATGGAGACATTCATCACTCAGTTCAGTTCAGAGTCAAACAGAGTCAAACAGAGAACAGAGGGCTGACTCCTCACTGGGATGACATTCATCACTCCAGGAGTGGAGCTGACTCCTCACTGGGATGGAGACATTCATCACTCCAGTTCAGAGTCAAACAGAGAACAGAGGGCTGACTCCTCACTGGGATGGAGACATTCATCACTCCAGTTCAGAGTCAAACAGAGAACACAGGGCTGACTCCTCACTGGGATGGAGACATTCATCACTCAGAGTCAAACCAGTTCAGAGTCAAACAGAGAACAGAGGGCTGACTCCTCACTGGGATGGAGACATTCATCACTCCAGTTGAGTCAAACAGAGAGGGCTGACTCCTCACTGGGATGGAGACATTCATCACTCCAGTTCAGAGTCAAACAGAGAACACAGGGCTGACTCCTCACTGGGATGGAGACATTCATCACTCCAGTTCACTCCTCACTGGGATCAAACAGAGTCAAACAGAGAACAGGGCTGACTCCTCACTGGGATGGAGACATTCATCACTCCAGTTCAGAGTCAAACAGAGAACACTGGGATGGAGACATTCATCACTCCAGTTCAGAGTCAAACAGAGAACAGAGGGCTGACTCCTCACTGGGATGGAGACATTCATCACTCCAGTTCAGAGTCAAACAGAGAACACAGGGCTGACTCCTCACTGGGATGGAGACATTCATCACTCCAGTTCAGAGTCAAACAGAGAACAGAGGGCTGACTCCTCACTGGGATGGAGACATTCATCACTCCAGTTCAGAGTCAAACAGAGAACAGAGGGCTGACTCCTCACTGGGATGGAGACATTCATCACTCCAGTTCAGAGTCAAACAGAGAACACAGGGCTGACTCCTCACTGGGATGGAGACATTCATCACTCTCAATGTGCAACAGGAGCCCATCTCCCTCCATCTGTCTCTCCCTCCCTCCCCGTCTCTCTCTCTCCCTCCATCATTCTCACTCCCTCTCCCTGTCTATCTCCCTTTCCCTCCATCTCTCTCTCTCTCTCTGGTGACTTACAGTAAGAACCTTGGTTGGTGCTTTTAGGCCAGGATGGATGAGTCAACATCTACCATCGCTTGTTACTCTAATGACCATGTTTAATGGAAGGAAGGGGGCCGGGGGGATGGCTGGGTGGGTGAAGTGGTAAGTGGGTGGTTGGGTAACTCAGAGGTTCCTTCCAAGTGGGACATCTGGTTCTACTGAACACACAAACAAACCCAACAAAAAAACACAGTTGAAAACACATCCGGAAGACTAATGTTTACAGTCTCACTTGGCCACTGTTCCCACTCAACACCTGGAGAGGAACTGGAACTGAGTGCACTGTGCTACCAAAATACGTTTACACTGAAGCTTTTTTTAATCTGATCTGTGTGTGGTCAGCTTCCTACTCAATCAGCACTCTACTGCATCCCAAACGGCACCCTTTCGAACAGGGTCCACAGGGCTCTTGCCAGATGTAGTCCACTATGTAGGGAATAGGCTGGCATTTGGGAGGCATTGTTTACGTCCGGCCCTACGGGGCTGAGGGGGGTTCGCTGTTATTGCTCTCTCTGTCAATGGCTGCTTTGAATGAATCTGTTGTTCTGACGGGCCAAGCTCCGCTCTTAAGGAACATCCATGAAAACATCAACAGGAGTCTTTCCAGAATAGTCCTGCTTAGACGCACCACTCTACACCGCTGGAGAGACTGTAGGCTACAGTCCCCTATACAATAAGACAGCATCCAGTCCGATACTGTGATGGTGCCGTACCAGCTTCTACTCTGGTAAGACAGAAACAGCCTTTGAGATAGAACTGTGGCTACGTCACAAATGGTACCTTACTCCTTCCATAGTGGACTAATGTTGACCAGAGCTCTATGGATCAAATGTAGTGTATAATCTATGGTGCTATTTAGGAGGCAGGCCATCCTCTGGTCTTGTTGAACACCTGCAGTATGGTTGGATATGAGGAGAGGCTGTGTTGGAAGCCTTGGGCCTGGGGGAGAGAGACCCACTGAGTCATGGCTCTTTGCCTGTTCTGAACCAGAACAGAAACGACTAACACAACCCTAGGTGCCGCAGAGGGAGAGGCAAGGACAGGTAAACCACGTCCATTAACAGCCCCTGGAAAACACACAACAACGACAGCATTAGCAATGGGCAGTCAAGGGACATGGGGATATGACAAAGAGATGAACCTCTTAAATATGAGAGACAAAGATATAAAGAGCTCTCTGGTGGGTTCAAATACATTTAATTTGAATTCTGAGAATATACATATTATAGTATTTTACTTTAGTATTCAGCACTTTATTTAGTACCATCTTAGAAGTGATTTTTCATCAGCCTGAACCATCTGTCAAGTATTTATTGATTTTGGGAAAATTAGACTTGTCAGGCCGTCATTGTAATTTAATAAAAAATGACTGACTCGCCTGGTTAAATGAAGGTTTAATAAATAAAATTAAATGTTCTCTTCAATTCATATTCCCAGTGAAGATGTCTCCTTGTTCTGTTTGGAGTAGGGTGAAGTTGCCCCAAGACACTGAACTTGGGTCAGTTTGGCATATTCCCCACTAATGGTTAAGGTTAGAATAGGGGTGGGGAAGCTGATCCTAGATCAGTACCTAGGGGAAATTTCACCTTGTAGCGGTCTGTTTACCAAGCTTCGCCATTCTATCTGTCAACCACTGCCGTGCCCCGGTTAGCAGCATGCTTGCACAACACTGATTCCGCTGGGTAATTATGGCAATTGTATGGCTGTACAAACAGACTAAACATCCTCTGTCTACCTTATCATTACATCCATTACTTAGCCTGGGGTTGGCAGTGTAACCCTTTTCACATTAAAAAAATTCAAGCCACTTAAGAGATCAACAAGGAGGGAGGGATTAGGAAGGAAAACATGGTATGAGTCCCAAATGGCACTCTATTCCATAAATAGTGCACAATAAAGATCATTTGAGCCCTGGTCAAACGTGGTGCACAATGAAGGGAATAGGGTGCCATTTGGGACTCAGCTATGAGGTTATGTGACATGGTTCAGTCACACGTTATCTTCTAATCTCACGTATTACGACCATTAAAAGCCAAAAGCCACTAGAATACTAGCCCAAGTGTTGTTGTTGTTTTAAACGCCCCCTAATAGTGCCTCTTTGCCATACAAATGATGTGTTCAATTTAGGATTATCTGTCCACACACGCATGTAGACAAGATGTGGTCCTTTTGATGGATGAAGCATCGAAGACAACAAGGTGGATTCCTTTGGAGTCATGATGAGCTGAGAATGGATCTCTTTCACAGGCTTCATGGTTGGCTTGAGGACACTGGGCATGTGCATATATTATGATGTCATTTCCCCTGACGAGTCAATACATGGACTCGGTTTCAACGCACGTTATCATCATTGGCAATCGATTGATATAATGCTTTTGCTACTGTAGATTTAAGAGGATAGGGAAAGATGAGCAAATGCTTAAATAAACAGAATTAAAAGATGTCTTGGCAGTGAGTTCGTACGGAGCGACAGAACAAACAAATTTAAACTAGCACACATTAATCACAAAGTAGGAAAAGGTGCCTTGTAACCATAGACATGAACATCTACAAATCGTATTCAATCATGTAAACATATTATACTGCCTTTTGGAGACTCAGTTCAAACAAAGTCACTGAATCAATTAACCCCTTCTTCACATTCATCCTCTGCCCGAACCCTGGCCTTCCTGGCTGGGGAACGAGGGGTTGGGTTTCATGCTAAGGGGGAGAGGGTTCTGGGAGATTACAGTGTAATTAACCCCTGCTCCAGACCACTGGTTTTAGAGAGATGAGACGGACATAATGTTGGTTTAGACCTGCCAGGTCCAGACGTACACACACACACACACACACACACACACACACACACACACACACACACACACACACACACACACACACACACACACACACACACACACACACACACACACACACACACACACACACACACACACACACACACACACACACACACACACACACACACACAAACTTGTAGGCACGCATACACAGGCTCACACTTAAATAAGGCAAAGAGAAAGAATAACAGTACCCACACACACCCACACTGATAAACACAAAGTGAGAGAGAGACAGGCATGTACCAACAGCTGCATCCACAGAGGTACACAGTTTTATATAAAGCCTACAACCTGCTGTTAAACATTCATCTCATAGTGATATGAGATGAGACTGCTATGAGTCAGCCAGCTAGTCAGCCATGTAGTCAGGGAGTCAGACAGCTAGTCAGCCATGTAGTCAGGTAGTCAGACAGCTAGTCAGCCATGCCAGGTAGTCAGACAGCTAGTCAGCCATGTAGTCAGGTAGTCAGACAGCTAGTCAGCCAGTAGTCAGGTAGTCAGCTAGTCAGACAGCTAGTCAGCCATGTATCCAGGTAGTCAGACAGCTAGTCAGCCATGTATCCAGGTAGTCAAACAGCTAGTCAGCCATGTAGTCAGGTAGTCAGACAGCTAGTCAGACAGCTAGTCAGCCATGTAGTCAGGTAGTCAGACAGCTAGTCAGCCATGTAGTCAGGGAGTCAGACAGCTAGTCAGACAGCTAGTCAGCCATGTATCCAGGTAGTCAGACAGCTAGTCAGCCATGTAGTCAGGTAGTCAGACAGCTAGTCAGCCATGTAGTCAGGGAGTCAGACAGCTAGTCAGCCATGTAGTCAGGTAGTCAGACAGCTAGTCAGACAGCTAGTCAGCCATGTATCAGGTAGTCAGACAGCTAGTCAGCCATGTAGTCAGGTAGTCAGACAGCTAGTCAGCCATGTATCCAGGTAGTCAGACAGCTAGTCGGCCATGTAGTCAGGTAGTCAGACAGCTAGTCAGCCATGTAGTCAGGGAGTCAGACAGCTAGTCAGCCATGTAGTCAGGTAGTCAGACAGCTAGTCAGCCATGTATCCAGGTAGTAAGACAGCTAGTCAGCCATGTAGTCAGGTAGTCAGACAGCTAGTCAGCCATGTAGTCAGGGAGTCAGACAGCTAGTCAGCCATGTAGTCAGGTAGTCAGACAGCTAGTCAGACAGCTAGTGTAGTCAGACAGCTAGTCAGCCAGTAGTCAGGTAGTCAGACAGCTAGTCAGCCATGTATCCAGGTAGTCAGACAGCTAGTCAGCCATGTATCGAAGTAGTCAGACAGCTAGTCAGCCATGTAGTCAGGGAGTCAGACAGCTAGTCAGCCATGTAGTCAGGTAGTCAGACAGATAGTCAGACAGCTAGTCAGCCATGTATCGAAGTAGTCAGACAGCTAGTCAGCCATGTAGTCAGGTAGTCAGACAGCTAGTCAGCCATGTATCCAGGTAGTCAGACAGCTAGTCGGCCATGTAGTCAGGTAGTCAGACAGCTAGTCAGCCATGTAGTCAGGTAGTCAGACAGCTCGTCAGACAGCTAGTCAGCCATGTATCCAGGTAGTCAGACAACTAGTCAGCCATGTAGTCAGGTAGTCAGACAACTAGTCAGCCATGTATCCAGTAGTCAGACAGCTAGTCGACCATGTAGTCAGGTAGTCAGACAGCTAGTCAGCCATGTAGTCAGGTAGTCAGACAGCTAGTCAGCCATGTAGTCAGGTAGTCATACAGCTAGTCAGCCATGTAGTCAGGTAGTCAGACAGCTAGTCAGCCATGTAGTCAGGTAGTCAGACAGCTAGTCAGACAGCTAGTCTGCCATGTAGTCAGGTAGTCAGACAGCTAGTCAGCCATGTAGTCAGGTAGTCAGACAGCTAGTCAGCCATGTAGTCAGGTAGTCAGTCAGCCAGCAGGTAGTCAGACAGGTAGTCAGCCATGTAGTCAGGTAGTCAGCAATGTATTCAGGTAGTCAGACAGCTAGTCAGCCATGTATCAGGTAGTCAGACAGCTAGTCAGCCAGGTAGTCAGACAGGTAGTCAGCCAGGTAGTCAGGTAGTCAGACAGAGTCAGCCAGTCAGGTAGTCAGACAGCTAGTCAGCCATGTATCCAGGTAGTCAGACAGCTAGTCGGCCATGTAGTCAGGTAGTCAGCTAGTCAGCCATGTATCCAGGTAGTCAGACAGCTAGTCAGCCATGTAGTCAGCTAGTCAGCCATGTAGTCAGGTAGTCAGACAGCTAGTCATGTAGTCAGGTAGCCATGTCCAGGTAGTCAGACAGCTAGTCAGCCATGTAGTCAGGTAGTCAGACAGCCAGTCAGCCATGTAGTCAGGTAGTCAGACAGCTAGTCAGCCATGTATCCAGGTAGTCAGACAGCTAGTCGGCCATGTAGTCAGGTAGTCAGACGGCTAGTCTGCCATGTAGTCAGCTAGTCAGACAGCTAGTCAGCCATGTAGTCAGGTAGTCAGACAGCTAGTCAGCCATGTAGTCAGGTAGTCAGACAGCTAGTCAGCCATGTATTCAGGTAGTCAGACAGCTAGTCAGCCATGTATCCAGGTAGTCAGATAAGTAGTCCGCCAGGTAGTCAGACAGCTAGTCAGCCATGTATCCAGGTAGTCAGACAGCTAGTCAGCCATGTAGTCAGACAGCTAGTCAGCTATGTATTCAGGAAGTCAGACAGCTAGTCAGCCATGTATCCAGGTAGTCAGACAGGTAGTCCGCCAGGTAGTCAGACAGGTAGAGCCAGGTAGCCAGGCAGGTAGTCAGTCAGTTAGAGCCGGGTAGTCAGACAGGTATCCAGGTAGTCCGCAAGGTAGTCCGCCAGGTTGTCCTCCATGTATCCAGGTAGCCTGCCAGGTAGTCCGCCAAGTAGTCAGCTAAGTATCCAGGTAGTCAGCCAGGTAGTCAGTCAGGTAGACCCATGCTGCCTGAGTAATAATGGTCTCCCCAATTCTCAGAGGGAGGAAGACTGAGTAAAACACCCAGAAACGTCTGTACAGGCACAGTCGCTAACACACAAACACACGCATGTACTGACACGCACATATATGCAGGCACACACGTGTATAGAAGCAGGCCCGCAAACACACACACACACACACAGCCCCCAAAACCCCCTTAAGGCCTGTCCTCCCAAACCAGCCACCTGCTGTTACCTAACAGGGTAACAAGTGGACCACATGCCCATTCATCCCAGGACGTTGAGAATCAACAGAGTTAAACAGCACCTATCTGGAGTGAAAGAGAGGTCTACACAGATCACAGGCCCGGGCTGTTTCCCTAATGGCACCCTTATACAGAGCACTACTTTAGACCAGGGCCCTTAGAGCTCTGTTCACAAGCAATGCTCTAAATAGGGAATAGGGTGGCATTTGGGACGTAGCCATACCATACAGATCATAGACCCAGTCAGAGAGCGGTGATGAGTGATGTTTTCACACCCACAACGTGGTTCATTATAGAGGGGTAGCCTTTTTATTTGTCTCTTAGAATCCTATAGACGTAGTGTCATAGTGTCCCCATTGTTTAGCTATCTCTCGGAATCCTACAGATATAGTGTCCCCACTGCTTAGTTATCTCTCGGAATCCTACAGACGTAGTGTCAGTGTCCCCATTGTTTATTTATCTCTCGGAATCCTACAGACGTAGTGTTAGTGTCCCCATTGTTTAGTTATCTCTCAGAATCCTACAGACATAGTGTCATAGTGTCCCCATTGTTTAGTTATCTCTTAGAATCCTACAGACATAGTGTTATAGTGTCCCCATTGTTTAGTTATCTCTTAGAATCCTACAGACATAGTGTCCCCATTGCTTTTCCCCTGGAGATGCCTTCTTATCCAGCTTAGTGTGGTACGTCTGGGCCGTTTCATTCACAAAAACACAATCCCTTAAATCCTCCTTCGTGGAGATGAAGACAACTGAGCGCCTTGCCAAAACCACTTCAGCAATCACACGCTCCAATCTTCTTCTCCAAATAAACCTCCCAAAGGAGAGCCGGCAAAAAGCCAGTGGCCCGTTGGAACACCAATCTCCTAAAGGAGAGTCTACAGAAGCCCAGCGGCCCGTTGGAACACCAATCTCCTAAAGGAGAAAGGAGAGAACACCAATCTCCTAAAGGAGAGCCTACAGAAGCCCAGCGGCCCGTTGGAACACCAATCTCCTAAAGGAGAGCCTACAGAAGCCCAGCGGCCCGTTGGAACACCAATCTCCTAAAGGAGAGCCTACAGAAGCCCAGCGGTCCGTTGGAACACCAATCTCCTAAAGGAGAGCCTACAGAAGCCCAGTGGCCCGTTGGAACACCAATCTCCTAAAGGAGAGCCTACAGAAGCCCAGTGGCCCGTTGGAACACCAATCTCCTAAAGTAGATCTCCTAAACCCCTTTGGAACACCAGACCATGTGTGTTAATGTAACCCCGTTGGAACACAAGATCATGTGTGTTAACGTAACCCCGTTGGAACACAAGACCATGTGTGTTAATGTAACCCCGTTGGAACACCAGACCATGTGTGTTAATGTAACCCCGTTGGAACACCAGACCATGTGTGTTAATGTAACCCCGTTGGAACACCAGACCATGTGTGTTAATGTAACCCCGTTGGAACACCAGACCATGTGTGTTAATGTAACCCCGTTGGAACACCAGACCATGTGTGTTAATGTAACCCCGTCAGAACACAAGATCACGTGTGTTAAGGTAACCCCGTCAGAACAGCAGACCCTAACCATCTCCCTATTCATAGGCCAGATAGACCATTGTGTCCTGGGCGCCTCTTTCCCTTCCAATGCAACCAACCAAGACCAGGCTGGCAAACATCACAGCCAGAGCCAGACAGACAAATTACAAGCTATAAGATCTTGGGGTTTGTGAGGACAGCAGTAAAACACCAAAGGCTGGGCAGAAAACGTCCGAACAGTAGCATTATAGACCCAATGGCTGCTGGGTAGTATAGTTCAGAACAGTAGCAATATTGACCCAATGGCTGGATAGTATAGGTAAGAACAGTAGCTTTACAGAACCAATGGCTGCTGGGTAGTATAGTTCAGAACAGTAGCAATATTGACCCAATGGCTAAGTGGTATAGTTCAGAACAGTAGTATTATAGACCCAATAGCTGCTGGGTGGTATAGTTCAGAACAGTAGCAATATTGATCCAATGGCTGCTGGGTGGTATAGTTCAGAACAGTAGCATTATAGACCCAATGGCTGGGTGGTATAGTTAAGAACAGTAGCTTTACAGAACCAATGGCTGCTGAGTAGTATAGTTCAGAACAGTAGCAATATTGATCCAATGGCTGCTGGGTGGTATAGTGCAGAACAGTAGCATTATAGACCCAATGGCTGGGTGGTATAGTTCAGAACAGAAGCATTATTGAACCAATGGCTGGGTGGTATAGTTCAGAACAGTAGCTTTATATACCCAATGGCTGCTGGGTAGTATAGTTCAGAACAGTAGCTTTATAGAGCAAATGGCTGCTGGGTGATATAGTTCAGAACAGTAGCATTATTGACCCAATGGCTGGATAGTATAGTTAAGAACAGTAGCTTTACAGAACCAATGGCTGCTGGGTAGTATAGTTCAGAACAGTAGCTGCATAGAACCAATGGCTGCTGGGTGATATAGTTCAGAACAGTAGCATTATTGACCCAATGGCTGGGTGGTATACTTCAGAACAGTAGCTTTATAGAACCAATGGCTGATGGGTGGTATAGTTCAGAACAGTAGCTTTATATACCCAATGGCTGCTGGGTGGTATAGTTCAGAACAGTAGTATTATAGACCCAATGGCTGGGTGGTATAGTTCAGAACAGTAGCTTTATATACCCAATGGCTGGGTGGTATAGTTCAGAACAGTAGCTTTATTGACCCAATGGCTGGGTGGTATACTTCAGAACAGTAGCTTTATAGAACCAATGGCTGCTGGGTGGTATAGTTCAGAACAGTAGCTTTATAGAACCAATGGCTGCTGGGTGGTATAGTTCAGAACAGTAGCATTATTGACCCAATGGCTGGGTGATATACTTCAGAACAGTAGCTTTATAGAACCAATAGCTGCTGGGTGGTATAGTTCAGAACAGTAGCTTTATAGAACCAATGGCTGCTGGGTGGTATAGTTCAGAACAGTAGCTTTATAGAACCAATGGCTGCTGGGTGGTATAGTTCAGAACAGTAGCTTTATAGAACCAATGGCTGCTGGGTGGTATAGTTCAGAACAGTAGCTTTATAGAACCAATAGCTGCTGGGTGGTATAGTTCAGAACAGTAGCTTTATAGAACCAATGGCTGCTGGGTGGTATAGTTCAGAACAGTAGCTTTATAGAACCAATAGCTGCTGGGTGGTATAGTTCAGAACAGTAGCTTTATAGAACCAATAGCTGCTGGGTGGTATAGTTCAGAACAGTAGCTTTATAGAACCAATGGCTGCTGGGTGGTATAGTTCAGAACAGTAGCTTTATAGAACCAATAGCTGCTGGGTGGTATAGTTCAGAACAGTAGCTTTATAGAACCAATGGCTGCTGGGTGGTATAGTTCAGAACAGTAGCTTTATAGAACCAATGGCTGCTGGGTGGTATAGTTCAGAACAGTAACATTATTGACCCAATGGCTGGACAGTATATGAATAGAAATGGTGTGTACAGCAGTAGTTATATAGGATAAGCTTTGACTAGAATGTAGTATATACCTACTGTATTAAGTGGGTAAAACAGTTTTTAAACATTATTATAGTGACCAGTGTTCAATGATTATGTACATAGGGCTGCAGTCTCTAAGGTGCAGGGTTAGTAGTGACTATTTAATAGTCTGAATCCCTGGAGATAGAAGCTGTTTCTCAGTCTCTCTGTCCCAGGCTTTGATGCACCTGTACTGTCTCCGCCTTCTAGATGGTAGCAGGGTGAACAGGCCGTGGTTCGGGTGGCTAAGACTAATTTCTTTAGCCTCCTGATGTCCTAAATCTGGCACCATACACATGGCCACACAATCACTTTCCCCAGTGCCTGACACCCTCCCTACTGCAGCCACTGACTGAGCCACTCAATGGCTGCTTAGCATTCGATAGCCTCACATCCCTAATTGAAGCACCCGGCAGTGGCAGAGCCTGTGATCAAACACACGTTATCCCCTTTGATCTGGTCATGCCTAAGTCTCTGTCCAGTGTCCACACCTCCCTCTTGTGGTCAAAACAGACCAGACGACCACAGTGTAAAACAGGGGAGACTGTGGGCATCCTGTCATAAGAGCACACGTCATGATGGTCGTCTGGTCAACGTCAACATATATGGATTACAGGGTTTAAGGGGCTTTGCTGTGGTGACATGAGGTTCCACACTGCTGTCATCCAGTTCTCAGGGCCTCTGGGAGGTCAGGAGAGGAGAGGGGGAATATTTGTTTGTTGGAGAGGAACAGCCACTAAATTTACTTAAGGCAGGTGAGAAGAAAGTGTCAAAACAGAATCAATGGTACATCCCGAAGCTACAAGAAGGAAAAATGGGAAAATATAACACTTTGATAGATATAACTACAAAGAAGAAGTCTAACTCAGAGAGTTCTGATTCTTGACTAAGCTGTAATAACAAGGCCATAATATATATTATTAATACAGCTGTATTAACAATATATACTACTAATACAGCTGTAATAACAAGGCCACAATATATACTACTAATAGAGCTGTAATAACAAGGCCATAATATATATACTACTAATACAGCTGTAATAACAAGGCCATAATGTATATTACTAATACAGCTGTAATAACAATATATACTACTAATACAGCTGTAATAACAAGGCCACAATATATACTACTAATAGAGCTGTAATAACAAGACCACAATATATACTACTAATACAGCTGTAATAACAAGGCCATAATGTATATTACTAATACAGCTGTATTAACAATATATACTACTAATACAGCTGTAATAACAAGACCACAATATATACTACTAATGCAGCTGTAATAACAAGGCCATAATATATACTACTAATACAGCTGTAATAACAACGCCATAATATATACTATTAATACAGCTGTAATAACAACGGCATAATATATACTACTAATAAGGCTGTAATAACAACGCCATAATATATACTACTAATACAGTTGTAATAACAACGCCATAATATATACTACTAATACAGCTGTAATAACAACGCCATAATATATACTACTAATACAGCTGTAATAACGGCATAATATATACTACTAATACAGCTGTAATAACAATATATACTACTAATACAGCTGTAATAACGCCATAATATAGACTACTAATACAGCTGTAATAACAAGGCCACAATATATACTACTAATACAGCTGTCATAACAAGGCCACAATATATACTACTAATACAGCTGTAATAACAAGGCCACAATATATACTACTAATACAGCTGTAATAACAAAGCCATAATATATACTACTAATACAGCTGTAATAACAAGGCCACAATATATACTACTAATACAGCTGTAATAACAAGGCCACAATATATACTACTAATAGAGCTGTAATAACAAGGCCACAATATATACTACTAATACAGCTGTAATAACAAGGCCACAATATATACTACTAATACAGCTGTAATAACGCCATAATATATACTATTAATACAGCTGTAATAACAAGGCCACAATATATACTACTAATACAGCTGTAATAACGCCATAATATATACTACTAATGCAGCTGTAATAACAACGCCATAATATATATACTACTAATACAGCTGTAATAACGCCATAATATAGACTACTAATACAGCTGTAATAACAAGGCCACAATATATACTACTAATACAGCTGTAATAACAAGGCCACAATATATACTACTAATACAGCTGTAATAACAAGGCCATAATATACAGTGTGTATAACTGATACCCTATAGTCATGCAGTGTGTATAACTGATAGTCTATGGGCATACAGTGTGTATACCTGATACTCTATGGGCATGCAGTGTGTATAACTGATACTCTATGGGCATGCAGTGTGTATAATTGATACCCTATGGGCATGCAGTGTGTATAACTGATACTCTATGGCCATGCAGTGTGTATAACTGATACTCTATGGCCATGCAGTGTGTATAACTGATACCCTATGGGCATGCAGTGTGTATAACTGATACTCTATGGGTATGCAGTGTGTATAACTGATACTTATAACTGATACCCTATGGGCATGCAGTGTGTATAACTGATAGCCTATGGGTATGCAGTGTGTATAACTGATACCCTATGGGCATGCAGTGTGTATAACTGATACCCTATGGGCATGCAGTGTGTATAACTGATACCCTATGGGCATGCAGTGTGTATAATTGATACCCTATGGGCATGCAGTGTGTATAATTGATACCCTATGGGCATGCAGTGTGTATAATTGATACCCTATGGGCATGCAGTGTGTATAACTGATACCCTATGGGCATGCAGTGCGTATAACTGATTCCACACGGCGAGGCTGGCAACAATACCACAGAGAGGCGATGTATTCCCAAGAGATTCCCGGGTTTCAAAGAACCTGTGGACATGGGTGATCGCTCCTTAAGCAAACTGCATGTGTTCTGCCCTGTTAATATGATGGAAAGGCGTTGACCCGTAGTAGAAATGAATGAGATGTGCTTTCATCCTGGAGTGTTAACAAGGTGGGGGTTTATCTTTCATCCACTTTATTATGGCACAGCTCGCTAGATCTGATCTTAGATCAGCTCATCAAAGTTAATACACAAGGTTTTCTCGACCCCCGTTCATTTATTCAGATTAAATTCATTAACTCCTACAGCGGAGAATGCTAAACAGAAGGATTTAATCAACACAAATAAGCGTTTGATAGGCCGGGCCTCATCATTTCCATGGCATTTGTTTACTATTCCGATGGAGCTTGTAAATTCCACCTGGAGAGGTTTATTGACGGTTGTGTTATCTCATCACTTCAAATCAGGGTTTAGCAAAGCAGTGTCATCCAATGTTAACCTGATAAGAATCAGTAGACAAGGGAAAATTGGGCTCTCTTGTCTACACACACACACACAAACACACCCACACGCACACACACGCGTGCAAGCACATGCACACCCTCCAGTACAACTCACAAAAGTCAAACTGTAACTTTATAATTTATGACAGAAGCCACCTCAGGCAAACTTAGATGAATCACCACTCTGGTAAAAAAAACACAAACAAATCCCACACAACACCGGCATCTTTATTAGTCACTTGGCTGCCAATAAAAGTGTTTACAAGCTGCCGTAGACGGCAGGCCGTAGCATCGGCAACGAATGGTATGGTTGAGAGGACTTAATTCCACGTGTCTACTGCGACAATGACAGGTTTGGGAGGGAAGGGCACCATTTCCCCTAAATAGTGCACACTACCTTTGATCAGGGCCCATGGGGTAGTGCACTATATAGGGAATAGGGTGTAATTTAGGACTCAGCCTTGGCCTTCCTCAGGTCTAGAACTTAATAACAAACCATCTCCCCACAAAAAAGGGAAACGCATCCAGGCCCTCTATTCCAGGACACAGTGATTGATAGTGTCCATGTCTGGCATACTTTAGCGCTGATGAGATTTACAAACGGCATAATTGATGGGTGAACTGCAACCAGACAGTATCTCCTCGAACCGCAGGCATGAGGCTCGGCACACAAAGCTGCTGGATAAGGCGTCTCCCGGCCAAAAAAAAAAAAAGAGTGGATGATTTGTGAGGTGACCTCCTGGTCCCCTTTTCGGATCACTCTACTGTGAGGAAGTCAGAGTCAGGGAAGAGAGTGTGCACAACAGAGGGCAATGGGCTAAATCAGGGTCACACAGAGTGTTTTAGACTTAAACAAAACAAAGGTATACAGCTCACACACATGGTTATGGGCTTAAAAAAATAAAACACCTGCACCATGTCAGATATAGAGTTGAAATGAATTACATTTTGAGTTTGCAACCCAATATTACACTTTATATACACTACCATTCAAAGGGTTGGGGTTACTTAGAAATGTCCTTGTTTTTGAAAGAAAAGCTCATTTTGTTGTCCATTAAAATAACATCAAATTGATCGGAATTACAGAGTATACATTGTTAATATTGTAAATTACATTTCTTAGTGGCCCCAAACTTTTAAACTGAAATATAACAAAACTGTTTGACATAGAAACACCAGATTGTTTTCTAATCTTTATTCATTATGAATTTATATGAATAACATTCCATCCATGAGGCCAAAGAGGACGCTTTTGGTCATTGACTACAGGAAAGGGTTACAGAGATAGGGAATGAACAAAGAGTCATTCATTCAGCCACCTTGCGTGCATTGAGAGGGAAGGAGTTCATAGATAGGCAGGTATGGGTATGATGAGCGTCGGTAAGGATAGAGCGGGACTGACAGGGCTGTGAGCAGCGATGAGGAATGAGGAGATAAAGAGAGAAAAGGGGACCATACAACCTTATGGGCTCCGCTGATGCCTTCCAACAACAGACGTGTGCAAACAGGAAATACCCCCGGGGTCGTACATGTGTTCCCGTGGAGCGAAACCACTCAGGTAAAAAAAAAAAAAGGAATTGGAAAATTAGTGGAGGAAGACATAGCCCAGACAGCACCTCTAAATGGATGTGCTGTAACTCCAATGGACAATATCCACAGGGAGGTTTGGCCTCGTCAATGTGCTGATACAAACCCAGCTCTGTTTCCCCAGAAGAGCAGCTGATAAAAAATACGAATGAATGGGACCTGTTTTTCTTTTTTTTCAGGAGTACCTGTCTGGCAGGGAGATTTGCTCAGAGAAGCGGACCACATTGTGGAGAGTGGCGGTGAGATTTTTCCGACAGGGGGTTCCGATCCAGTAGTTCGTGTCTCTTAGATGTTTCAGTAGCTGTTGGAGCAGGATTTGACTTTGGTCTGACTCACCATGGCATGACTGTAATCCTACAGCCCAGTAGGACAGAGGAGAGGGGCCATTTTCCAGACCTCCACATGACCTGGCCCCTAATAGTTAACATTAAGGAGACTAGTGACTGTAGGAGACTGCTGCTGCCTGGACTGGCGGTGTCCCAAACAGTACCCTATTCCCTGGCCTATATAGAGCACTACTTTTGACCAGAGATCACATGACACACCCTGACACACTGCGGTCAGAAAGGGGCCTTAGAGCTGACTATATCATTCATGGCCCTTTCGGAAAAACACAACTAAATGAGGCTAATCATACTGGTCAGCCAAGGTAAGGCAATGCTGTATTTTAACAAACAAGTCTGCAAGTATATGAGTGAATGCATAGCAGAGTGGTGGTCTGACTATATATACACTATATATACTAAAGTATGTGGACACCTCTTTAAATGAGTGGATTCAGCTATTTCAGCCACACCCTTTGCTGACAGGTGTATAAAATCGAGCACGCAGTCATGCAATCTCCATAGACAAACATCGGCAGTGGAATGGCCTGTACTGAAGAGCTCAGTGACTTTCAACATGGTACCGTCATAGGATGCTACCTTTTCAACAAATCAGTTCGTCAAATTTCTGTCCTGTCAACTGTAAGTGCTGTTATTGTGAATTGGAAACGTCTAGGAGCAACAACGGCTCAGCCGCGGCACAGTAGGCCACACAAGAAAACATAGTGCCAAATGTAAAGTTTTTTAGCAGAGGATTAATGGTCTGTTTTTCATAGTTCAGGCTCCTTATTTCCAGTGAAGGGAAATCTTAACACGACAGCATACAATAACATTCTAGACCATTCTGTGCTTCCAACTTTGTGGAAACAGTTTGGGGAAGGCACTTTCCTGTTTCAGCATGACAATTCTTCCCTGCACAAAGCGAGGTCCAAACAGAAATGGTTTGATGAGATCGGTGTGGAAGAACTTGACTGGCTGCAATGAGCCCTGACCTCAACCCCATCAAACATCTTTGGGATGAATTGGAAAGCCGACTGTGAGCCAGGCCAAATCACCCAACATCAGTGCCCAACCTCACGAATGCTTTAGTGGAAAGCCTTCCCAGAAGAGTGGAGGCTGTCAAAACAGCAAAGGGGGGACCAACTCCATATTAATGCTCAGAATTTTGGAACAAGATGTTCGACGAGCAGGTGTCCACATATTTTGTCATGTAGTGTACAGTCGTGGCCAAAAGTTTTGAGAATGACCAAAATATTACTTTCAACAAAGTTTGCTGCTTCAGTGTCTTTAGATATTTTTGTCAGATGTTACTATGGAATACTGAAGTATAAGTACAAGCATTTCATAAGTGTCAAAGGCTTTTATTGACAATTACATGAAGTTGATGCAAAGAGTCAATATTTGCAGTGTTGCCCCTGCTTTTTCAAGAGCTTTGCAATCTGCCCTTGCATGCTGTCAATTAACTTCTGGGCCACATTCTGACTGATGGCAGCCCATTCTTGCATAATCAATGCTTGTAGTTTGTCAGAATTTGTGGATTTTTGTTTGTCCACCCACCTCTTGAGGATTGACCACAAGTTCTCAATGGGATTAAGGTCTGGGGTGTTTCCTGACCGTGGAGCCAAAATATCGATGTTTTGTTCCCCGAGCCACTTAGTTATCACTTTTGTCTTATGGCAAGGTGCTCCATCATGCTGGAAAAGGCATTGTTCGTCACCAAACTGTTCCTGAATGGTTGGGAGAAGTTAATCTCAGAGGATGTGTTGGTACCATTCTGTATTCATGGCTGTGTTCTTAGGCAAAATTGTGAGTGAGCCCACTTCCTTGGCTGAGAAGCAACCCCACACATGAATGGTCTCAGGATGCTTTACTGTTGGCACAGGGCTGATGGTAGCGCTCTCCTTGTCTTCTCCGGACAAGCTTTTTTCCCGGATACCCCAAACAATCTGAAAGGGGATTCATCAGAGAAAATGACTTTACCCCAGTCCTCAGCAGTCCAATTCCTGTACCTTTTGCAGAATATCAGTCTGTCCCTGATGTTTTTCCTGGAGTGAAGTGGCTTCTTTGCTGCCCTTCTTGACACCAGGCCATCCTCCAAAGGTCTTCGCCTCACTGTGCATGCAGATGCACTCACACCTGCCTACTGTCATTCCTGAGCAAGCTCTGTACTGGTGGTGCCCCAATCCCGCAGCTGAATCAACTTTAGGAGACGGTCCAGGCGCTTGCTGGACTTTCTTGGGCTCCCTGAAGCCTTCTTCACAACAATTGAACCGCTCTCCTTGATGTTCTTGATGATCCGATAAATGGTTGATTTAGGTGCAGTCTTACTGGCAGCAATTTCCTTGCCTGTGAAGCCCTTTATGTGCAAAGCAATGATGACGGCTGTCACGTTCTGACCTTTATTTCCTTTGTTTTGTCTTTATTTAGTATGGTCAGGGCGTAAGTTGGGGTGGGCAGTCTATGTTTGTTTTTCTATGTTTGGTTTCTGTTTTGGCCTAGTATAGTTCTCAATCAGAGGCAGGTGTCGTTAGTTGTCTCTGATTGAGAATCATACATAGGTAGCCTGAGTTTCACTGTTGGGGTGAGGGTGTTTGTTTCTGTGTGAGTGTTTTTCGCCACATGGTACTGTTTCAGTTTGGTTTATTTCATGTTATCATTTATTGTTTTGTATTTCATAGTGTTCAGTGCTTTTCTTATTAAAATCGTCATGAACACTTATCACGCCACATCTTGGTCCGATCCTTACTCCGATTCAGATGAAGAGGAAATCTGCCGTTACAACGGCACGTGTTTCCTTGCAGGTAACCATGGTTGACAGAGGAAGAACAATGATTCCAAGCACCACCCTCCTTTGGAAGCTTCCAGTCTGTTATTCGAACTCAATCAGCGTGACAGAGTGATCTCCAGCCTTGTCTTCGTCAACACTCACACCTGTGTTAACAAGAGAATCACTGATATGATGTCAGCTGGTCCTTTTGTGGCAGGGCTGAAATGCAGTGGACAAAGAGGGACTTTTCAATTAATTGCAATTCATCTGATCACTCTTCACAACATTCTGGAGTATATGCAAATTGCCATCATACAAACTGAGGCAGCAGACTTTGTGAAAATGAATATTTGTGTCATTCTCAAAACTTTTGGCCACGACTGTATATATATATATATATAATATATCCGAACTGATGTTAGTATTCGAATACTTGCGTAAGAAATTTAGCTGGAACAAATATTTTCCTACTTCAACACTGAAAAGGATTCTTCTAAATGTAATTAAAACATGCATGTGACATTGTTACATACAACGATGACATTTCAAATGATTAATTGTATAAAACAACAAACGTCTTATGACATGCACCAAACAAAAATACAGTGCCTTGCAAAAGTATTCATCCCCCTTGGTGTTTTTCCTATTTTGTTGCATTACAATCTGTAATTTAAATAGATGTTGATTTGGAATTAATGTGATGGACATACACAAAATAGTCCAAATTGGTCAAGTGAAATGAAAAAAAAACTCCTTTTTTTTAACTCAAAAAAATGGAAAAGTGGTGTGTGCATATGTATTCACCCCCTTTGCTATGAATCCATTGAATACGATCTGGTGCAACCCAATTACCTTCAGAGGTCACATAATTAGTTCAATAAATAATCCATCTGTGTGAAATTTAAGTGTCACATGATATATCATATGATCTCAGTGTTCTGAAAGGCCCCAGAGTCTGCAACACCACTAAGCAAGGGGAACCACCAAGCAAGCAGCACCATGAAGACCAAGGATATCTCCAAAAGGTCAGGGACAAAGTTGTGGAGAAGTACAGATCAGGGTTGGGTTAAAAAAAATATCAGAAACTTTGAATATCCCACGGTGCACCATTAAACACATTATTAAAAAATTGAAAGAATATGGCACTCACAGACCAGGCAAGGAGGGAATTAAGCAATAAAGAGACCAAAGATAACCCTGAAGGAGCTGCAAAGCTCCACAGCTGAGATTGGAGTGTCTGTCCATAGGACCACTTTAAGCCGTACACTCCACAGAGCTGGGCTTTACAGAAGAGTGGACAGAAAAAAATAAGCAACACTTTGGTGTTTGCCGAAAGGCATGCAGGAGACTCCACAAACATATGGAAGAAGGTACTCTGGTCAGAGACTACGATACCATCCCCACAGTGAAGCTTGGTGGTGGCAGCATCATGCTGTGGGGATGTTTTCCATTGACAGGGACTGGGAAACTGGTCAGAATTTAAGGAATGATGGATGGTGCTAAATATAGGGGAATTCTCGAGGGAAACCTGTTTCAGTCTTCCAGAGATTTGAGACTGGGACAAAGGTTCACCTTCCAGCAGGACAATGACCCTAAGCATATTGCTAAAGCAACACTTAAGTGGTTTAATAAGGGGAAACATTTAAATGTCTTGGAATGGCCTAGTCAAAACCCAGACCTCAATACAATTGAGAATCTGTGCTATGATTTATTAAAGATTGCTGTACACCAGCATCCAACTTGAAATAGCTGGAGCAGTTTTGACTTGAAGAATGGGCAAAACTCCCAGTGGCTCGATGCTCCAAGCTTATAGAGACATACCCAAAGAGACTTGCATCTGTATTTGATGCAAAAGGTGGCTCTACAAAGCATTGACTTTGGGGGTGGGGTAAATAGTCATGCAAGCTCAAGTATTCCGTTTTTTTGGTATTTTTTCTTGTTGGTTTCACAATAAGAAATATTTTGCAACTTCAAAGTGGTAGGCATGTTGTGTAAATCAAATGATACAACCCCCCCCAAAAAATATATTGTAATTCCAGGTTGTAAGGCAACAAAATAGGAATAATACCAAGGAAGGTGAATATTTTCACAGGAAGGAAGCTGACCGGTTCATGTATGTGGCTTGTTGTTTATGTTGGCCAATCAAAGTGGCAAAGAGGCTCAATCTGTAGCAAGTGGAGTGAGAGTTCACTAAAGCAATGGAAAATGGAAAAAAATTACAACGAGCAACCAACCTATTGTTTTATCTGAGTGGGCTTGGGGAGAAACAGCAGCTTGTGGCCTCAATTAGCCTAGCTACAGTAACTATAGCTGGCTAGCTTAGCTAGCTATCTTCTCTAGGTTACCCCAGTCAAGACAGTCACGGTTATATGGGATGATAAATAACACAGTGGCTGCTTCAAGTTAGTTAGTCCTGGCTGTAGCTGAGTTGCCTTGGCTAACATTACTGTGTCTCTCTCTCCTTCTGCCCGCTCACATCACACACACCACCCCCTTCACAGCTGAAATGGAGCGCTAGCCTCTCTCCCCTGACCAGCAGGGCTCAGGTTAGTAAAAAAAAACATGTATTTTGAATATCCGGATATCCATCAAAAATGAATGATACTCTCGAATAGTAACATTATTTCAAACCCCATCCTTTGTGTGTGTGTGTGTGTGTGTGTGTGTGTGTGTGTGTGTGTGTGTGTGTGTGTGTGTGTGTGTGTGTGTGTGTGTGTGTGTGTGTGTGTGTGTGTGTGTGTGTGTGTGTGTGTGTGTGTGTGTGTGTGTGTGTGTGAGAGAGAGAGAGAGAGAGAGAGAGAGAGAGAAAAAGAGAGAGAGAGATTGACATAGTTAGAAAGTGAGAGAACATGAGTGTGGAATAGAAGAGGAGGAGGAAGGGCGACAGAGATAGACAGACATTTGGAGTGTGTGTGTGTGTGTGAGCGTATGTGTGTTTGCCTGTGTGCGTACCCGTATAAATATGCTTTGGTTTGAAGCAGTTGCTCAGGTTTCCCAGAGGCTCAGAGGTGGCCCCTCTGACACTGACCTGAGGAACACAGCCAAAGGACAGGGGAAAGGACCAGGGAGAGAACCAGAGAGGACAACGATTAGCTCCACTGACTGCACCTCAAATGAAGGGGTACCCCAATACTCAGCACCCAGTTCTCTCTGCAGCGCTGTGGTAATGCTACACACAACACACACGCAATGTTCATTGTGATTTAACCCACAGGTGCCTCCAAAACCCAAAGCCCTGGCCCGAACCCGTTGAATGAAAGACAGGATTGTAGCATGACAATCAAAGCATGAAAGAGCAAAGTAGAGGGGGAAGTGGTAGAATAACAGGAGAGGAGTCCTACCTCAGTAGTACATTATTTGGGCTCTGGCACAGCTAAACATTACCCAGCATGCATTGCATTGCGGTGGAGGGAGAAGGAGTTTCTATGACACAGAGTGAAATTGAATCTCATCCGGGAGCCAGCCAGACGGGTCGGTTTGGCCCGCGAGCCAACTCTTAACGAGGTGCAAGAGTGATCAACTCCCCCGTCCAATGACAGCGCCCCGCCCAGACCTCGTCTGAAAGCCACCCAAAACAAACCACTGAGGCCTGGCGCAAGAACTCAGCAGAGCAAAGCTGTCTAACCCCATACTGCCCTGAAATTATGACATGCCTCATGTCACAGAGCCTTTATTTAAACAGACCATTTATTCATAGTTACAGAGAGATACAGGGCAAGAGTAGAGAAAGTAGTTAAGGTGTCGGGGGGATTGAACTGCTGATCTTCAGGGCTCTGATATATGACCTTCAGGGTTCTGATATGTGACCTTCGGGCTCTGATATGTGACCTTCGGGGCTCTGATATGTGACCTTCGGGGCTCTGATGTGACCTTCGGGGCTCTGATATGTGACCTTCGGGGCTCTGATATGTGACCTTCGGGGCTCTGATATGTGACCTTCGGGGCTCTGATATTTGACCTTCAGGGCTCTGATATTTGACCTTCAGGGCTCTGATATTTGAACTTCAGGGCTCTGATATGTGACCTTCGGGGCTGTGATGTATGTGCAACGTATCTGGAGGGATGCCAGTCAACCACACCGGGGTACAGTTACAGGACTTATAAAATGATAGATATGTGTAAAGTTGACATCTTGACCTGTCCATTGACTACAGGGAAATTCTATTGAGCCATTTCATTTCATCAAGGACAATCACACATAATACAGTTCAAACAGAATGTGAGGTTGATGCTGCAAGCAGACAGTGAGGAAATAGAGGCCCTGGCTATCCTGGAGCGTTGGCCCTCTCTGAATCATCTGAAATCAATGGCTATTTATTTGGGGGCTGCAGTGCCTGATAATGAACTTCCCTGTATGGATTCACTGCCGTGCACTAACTCTACCACCCTCCCAGCTCCCCCTGTCTCTGTCTCTCTATCTCTCTGCATCTCTGTCTCTCTCCATATCCGTCTCTCTGTCTCTGTTTCTCAGTCACAATCTCTCCATCTCTGGCTCTCTGTCTCTCTGTCTCTCTCTGTATCCGTCTCTCTGTCTCTCTCTGTATCCGTCTCTCTGTCTCTCTCTGTATCCGTCTCTCTGTCTCTCTCCTTATCCGTCTCTCTGTCTTTGTCTCTCAGTCGCAATCTCTCCATCTCTGTCTCAATGTCTCTCCATCTCTGTCACTCGTCTCTCTGTCTCTGTCTCTCCATCTCTGTCTTGGTCTCTGTGTCTCTGTCTCTGTCTCTGTCGTCTGTCTGTCTGTCTGTCTGTCTGTCTGTCTGTCTGTCTGTCTGTCTGTCTGTCTGTCTGTCTGTCTGTCTGTCTGTCTGTCTGTCTGTCTGTCTGTCTGTCTGTCTGTCTGTCTGTCTGTCTGTCTGTCTGTCTGTCTGTCTGTCTGTCTGTCTGTCTGTCTGTCTGTCTGTCTGTCTGTCTGTCTGTCTGTCTGTCTGTCTGTCTGACTCTGTCTCTCAATCAAACATCCTTTCAACTCACCACACTGTCTCCAATTAACTTGCAATCAGTTTAAACCTGCAGTGGGATTACAGATAGATTGATGGCACCCTATCCCCTACATAGTGCACTACTTTGGGTCAAAAGTAGTGCACTATGTAAGGAATAGGGTGCCATTTAGGACACATCATAAAGTAACAGAGGATACCCAGGAGCCCAGAACATTTCCACTACAATTACCACTGTGGGGTGTGGGGTGAAGTTGCCCCTAGATGCTGATCTTGTGTCAGTTTTCCATTCCCCCCATGAATGGTTAGGATCGGGGTGGTGGGAGCTGTTCCTAGACCTGTACTAGACCTGCATTTTGACAGAGAACCCAGTGCGGGCCCCGCGGCCTCTGAACTCAAGCCTCTGCTTCCTAAAGAGCATGCACAATTGACCCTGGCATAATCAGGTGGAAGTGAGCAGGGTTGCCAGTGGCGGAGCTTGACTAATCTCTTGGCCATTAGGTGCTTTCATGGTGAATCTGGCAACTGTGTGTGTGTGTGTGTGTAATGTGACAGATATGCTGCCTGTTGAGATGTTGACAGGAAGGTTAAGGAAATTGGCATCATCCGTGTGTGTGTGTGTGGGGGGGGGGGCTTACCATGCATGACCACAGGTGTGATAGCATTACACGCCACCAGATGGCACTGTTCAGTCTGTGAAATGACTGAGGGGAGGCAGACTGAAGGAACATGGATAGCCCCCTGAGACTTAGACAGTTCTGATGCATCTAACCTAGGAGGTGATCACACGCTGTATATATGAGGTCTTAAAGGGATCAAGTGTTTTCAGGGTGGAGCGGTGCTCTCTCCTGACAGGCCTGAGTCTGAGGCAGTGTAGATGTTAGCATCATCTATCTGCTTAAAGAGGGGAAACAGGCAAACTGGCCACTTATTGTGTGTGTGTGTGTGTTTGTGTGTGTGTGCGTGTGCGTGTGTGCGTGTGTATGCATTCAGAGCTGTGTCTGTCAGAAACAGAGGCTATTGGGAGGCAGGGAGAATATACCGGCAGGCTTTGCGTGCCCTCCAAGTATTGCAAGTTATTTACTTTCGGATCGACTGACCCATTTTGTGTGAGGGCTGAATCAATCTCGCTTCCCGCGGTGCACGGCGGGGCCATGCAGATAGCTGCGCTTCAGCCGGCACAGTTTGCAGCGACACGTTTGTCAAAGCTGTCCAGAGATCCGGGGATGCCACAGAGCAGAGATGGAGAATGGTGGGAGAGAGGGAACGAGGAGAGATGAAGAGAAAGGCGGGCAGACAGTGCCAGGGAAAAGGTCAGCTGCCTCTTCAGCAGTTCTTCATGGTAAACAGGATGAGGACGTGGCCTGGATACTACACACACCCTAGATACTACACACACCCTAGTTACAGTCTATACATGGACTGCTGCAAGCCACTGCAAGTTGGGCTGTGCTGTGGCACCCATGAAGAATCAACTACCAAACACCACAGAACACTATTATCAGAGTTGAACAGAGAAAATATGCTCAATAGCATTAGCCATTCTACCCTGCACAGGCTAACGTTCAATAGCATTAGCCATTCTACCCTGCACAGGCTAACGTTCAATAGCATCAGCCATTCTACCCTGCACAGGCTGACGTTCAATAGCATTAGCCATTCTACCCTGCACAGGCTAACATTCAATAGCATTAGCCATTCTACCCTGCAAAGGCTAACATTCAATAGTATTAGCCATTCTACCCTGCAAAGGCTAACATTCAATAGCATTAGCCATTCTACCCTACAAAGGCTAACATTCAATAGCATTAGCCATTCTACCCTGCAAAGGCTAACATTCAATAGCATTAGCCATTCTACCCTGCAAAGGCTAACATTCAATAGCATCAGCCATTCTACCCTGCACAGGCTAACTTTCAATAGCATTAGCCATCTACCCTGCAAAGGCTAACGTTCAATAGAATTAGCCATTCTACCCTGCACAGGCTAACATTCAATAGCATTAGCCATTTCTACCCTTCAAAGGCTAACGTTCAATAGCATTAGCCATTCTACAACACCCCATTGAGACATGCAGCGCTTAGAAGAAAAAAAAAAAAAATATATATATATATATATATATATATATATATATATATATATATATATATATTTGACCTTTATTCAACGATCGTGTAAGTAATGGCAATGTAACAATATAGTAAGGGGGTAGACTAAATTGCTTCTCCATTGGAAAGGGCTGTAGTCCCCAGACCTCAAATCTGTCCTAGCTCAGAAACCTGGGTGAGGGCAACTGCCATGTTTGTTTCCCCATTAGCGCGTAACCCCCCATTAGAACGCTGTTATTACCCACGCAGAAAGACTAATGCCTGGCCTCCAAACACGTGGCTGCCCCTGGGGACTAGCTGGTGATCACAGGGGAGGGGCGGAACTGACACCATCAGTTACCCCCCAGAGACCCGATGCTCATAGATCAGTCAGTACTAAACATCCCGACTAGCAGAGAGGAAGAGATATCAGTGGGTTGCTTAGTAATAAGAGAAGATGGGATTAAAAGTGTAGCCTTTTGTATCGTTAACCTCGGGGTCAGCCGCCGTAATTCAACTGTCAGAGAGGGACTCATGTTGCTAATAAGAGTTTTAATAGGTGCACGCATGGCAGATACGTTCTAAAGAAATCGTGGGCCAGCAAACACTTATGTACTCTGAAAGGGAGACTTTTGTCTTCACAAGGGGGTTTTTACCATTGTGCGAGGTCAGAGGTCAGGGGGTTATCCTAACCCAGAAATCCACCAAATTCCTTTCCCTCCTTACCCTGATTGACTCTGGAACAACCTGAACACCAAACAATTGTACCACCACTAACTACAGGGTATCTAGTCCCAACCTGATCCCTGTACCACCACTAACTACAGGGTATCTAGTCCCAACCTGATCCCTGTACCACCACTAACTACAGGGTATCTAGTCCCAACCTGATCCCTGTACCACCACTAACTACAGGGTATCTAGTCCCAACTAACTACAGGGTATCTAGTCCCAACCTGATCCCTGTACCACCACTAACTACAGGGTATCTAGTCCCAACCTGAGCCCTGCACCACCACTAACTACAGGGTATCTAGTCCCAACCTGATCCCTGCACCACCACTACAGGGTATCTAGTCCCACCTGACTAACTACAGGGTATCTAGTCCCAACCTGAGCCCTGCACCACCACTAACTACAGGGTATCTAGTCCCAACCTGAGCCCTGCACCACCACTAACTACAGGGTATCTAGTCCCAACCTGATCCCTGCACCACCACTAACTACAGGGTATCTAGTCCCAACCTGAGCCCTGCACCACCACTAACTACAGGGTATCTAGTCCCAACCTGAGCCTTGCACCACCACTAACTACAGGGTATCTAGTCCCAACCTGATCCCTGTACCACCACTAACTACAGGGTATCTAGTCCCAACCTGATCCCTGTACCACCACTAACTACAGGGTATCTAGTCCCAACCTGAGCCCTGCACCACCACTAACTACATGGTATCTAGTCCTAACCTGAGCCCTGCACCACCACTAACTACAAGGTATCTAGTCCCAACCTGAGCCTTGCACCACCACTAACTACAGGGTATCTAGTCCCAACCTGAGCCTTGCACCACCACTAACTACAGAGCCTTATCTAGTCCCAACCTGAGCCTTGCACCACCACTAACTACAGGGTATCTAGTCCCAACCTGAGCCTTGCACCACCACTAACTACAGGGTATCTAGTCCCAACCTGAGCCTTGCACCACCACTAACTACAGGGTATCTAGTCCCAACCTGAGCCTTGCACCACCACTAACTACAGGGTATCTAGTCCCAACCTGAGCCTTGCACCACCACTAACTACAGGGTATCTAGTCCCAACCTGAGCCTTGCACCACCACTAACTACAGGGTATCTAGTCCCAACCTGAGCCTTGCACCACCACTAACTACAGGGTATCTAGTCCCAACCTGATCCCTGCACCACCACTAACTATAGGGTATCTAGTCCCAACCAGAGCCCTGCACCACCACTAACTACAGGGTATCTGGTCCCAACCTGATCCCTGCACCACCTCTAACTACAGGGTATCTAGTCCCAACCTGAGCCCTGCACCACCACTAACTACAGGGTATCTAGTCCCAACCTGAGCCTTGCACCACTACTAACTACAGGGTATCTACAGGGTATCTAGTCCCAACCTGAGCCCTGCACCACCACTAACTACAGGGTATCTAGTCCCAACCTGAGCCTTGCACCACTACTAACTACAGGGTATCTAGTCCCAACCTGAGCCTTGCACCACCACTAACTACAGGGTATCTAGTCCCAACCTGAGCCTTGCACCACTACTAACTACAGGGTATCTAGTCCCAACCTGAGCCTTGCACCACTACTAACTACAGGGTATCTAGTCCCAACCTGAGCCCTGCACCACCACTAACTACAGGGTATCTAGTCCCAACCTGAGCCTTGCACCACTACTAACTACAGGGTATCTAGTCCCAACCTGAGCCTTGCACCACTACTAACTACAGGGTATCTAGTCCCAACCTGAGCCTTGCACCACTACTAACTACAGGGTATCTAGTCCCAACCTGAGCCTTGCACCACCACTAACTACTACAGGGTATCTAGTCCCAACCTGAGCCTTGCACCACTACTAACTACAGGGTATCTAGTCCCAACCTGAGCCTTGCACCACTACTAACTACAGGGTATCTAGTCCCAACCTGAGCCCTGCACCACCACTAACTACAGGGTATCTAGTCCCAACCTGAGCCTTGCACCACTACTAACTACAGGGTATCTAGTCCCAACCTGAGCCTTGCACCACTACTAACTACAGGGTATCTAGTCCCAACCTGAGCCTTGCACCACTACTAACTACAGGGTATCTAGTCCCAACCTGAGCCCTGCACCACCACTAACTACAGGGTATCTAGTCCCAACCTGAGCCTTGCACCACTACTAACTACAGGGTATCTAGTCCCAACCTGAGCCTTGCACCACTACTAACTACAGGGTATCTAGTCCCAACCTGAGCCTTGCACCACTACTAACTACAGGGTATCTAGTCCCAACCTGAGCCCTACACCACCACTAACTACAGGGTATCTTGTCACAAACAGATACCTGTACAACTCAGTGTCACCCAGTCTACCAGCTATAGATTTTCCTCTAGAGTTTTAACCAAGAGCAGGAGAGAAGTACATCATCAAAATCAAATCAAACTTTTTTTGCTACATGCACCGAATTCAAGAAGTGTAGACTTTCCCGTGAAATGCTTACTTACAAGCCCTTAACCAGTGCAGTTCAAGAAGAGGAAAATATTTACCAAGTAGGCTAAAATAAAAATGTATAATAAAAAGTAACACTATAAGAATAACGAGGCTATATACAGGGGGCACCGGTACCGAGTCAGTGTGGAGGCTATATACAGGGGGCACCGGTACCGAGTCAGTGTGGAGGCTATATACAGGGGCACCGGTACCGAGTCAGTGTGGAGGCTATATACAGGGGCACCGGTACCGAGTTAGTGTGGAGGCTATATACAGGGGGCACCGGAGTCAGTGTGGAGGCTATATACAGGGGCACCGGTACCGAGTCAGTGTGGAGGCTATATACAGGGGCACCGGTACCGAGTCAGTGTGGAGGCTATATACAGGGGGCACCGGTACCGAGTCAGTGTGGAGGGCGAGTCAGTGTGGAGGCTATATACAGGGGGCACCGAGTCAGTGTGGAGGCTATATACAGGGGCACCGGTCAGTGTGGAGGCTATATACAGGGGCACCGGTACCGAGTCAGTGTGGAGGCTATATACAGGGGCACCGGCACCGAGTCAGTGTGGAGGCTATATACAGGGGCACCGGTACCGAGTCAGTGTGGAGGCTATATACAGGGGCACCGGTACCGAGTCAGTGTGGAGGCTATATACAGGGGCAGTCAGTGTGGAGGCTATATACAGGGGCACCGGTACCGAGTCAGTGTGTGGAGGCTATATACAGGGGCACCACCGAGTCAGTGTGGAGGCTATATACAGGGGCACCGGTACCGAGTCAGTGTGGAGGCTATATACAGGGGCACCGGTACCGAGTCAGTGTGGAGGCTATATACAGGGGGCACCGGTACCGAGTCAGTGTGGAGGCTATATACAGGGGCACCGGTACCGAGTCAGTGTGGAGGCTATATAGGGGGCAGGGGGCACCGTGTGGAGGCCAGGGGGCAGTCAGTGTGGAGGCTATATACAGGGGGGGCACCAGGGGGCACCGGTACCGAGTCAGTGTGGAGGCTATATACAGGGGGCACGAGTCAGTGTGGAGGTACCGAGTCAGTGTGGAGGCTATATACAGGGGCACCGGTACCGAGTCAGTGTGGAGGCTATATACAGGGGCACCGGTACCGAGTCAGTGTGGAGGCTATATACAGGGGGCACCGGTACCGAGTCAGTGTGGAGGCTATATACAGGGGGCACCGGTACCGAGTCAGTGTGGAGGCTATATACAGGGGGCACCGGTACCGAGTCAGTGTGGAGGCTATATACAGGGGGCACCGGTACCGAGTCAGTGTGGAGGCTATATACAGGGGGCACCGGTACCGAGTCAGTGTGGAGGCTATATACAGGGGCACCGGTACCGAGTCAGTGTGGAGGCTATATACAGTGTGGGGCACCGGTACCGAGTCAGTGTGGAGGCTATATACAGGGGCACCGGTACCGAGTCAGTGTGGAGGCTATATACAGTGGGGCACCGGTACCGAGTCAGTGTGGAGGCTATATACAGGGGCACCGGTACTGAGTCAGTGTGCAGGGGTACAGGCTAGTTGAGGTAATCTGTACATGTACGTGGAGGCGAAGTCACTATGTATAGGTAACAAACAAACAGCGAGTAGCAGCAGTGTACAAAAGGGAGGGGGGGGTGTCAATGTAAATTGTCCGGTGGCTATTTTTATGAATTGTTCAGCATTCTTATGGCTTGGGGGTAGAAGCTGTTGAGGAGACTTTTGGTCCTAGACTTGGCGCTCCGGTACCGCTTGCCGTGCGGTAGCAGAGAAAATGGACAATTTTGTGGGTTTCCTCTGACACCGGTCCTGGATGGCGGGAAGCTAGGCCCCAGTGATGTACTGGGCCGTTCACACTACCCTCTGTAGCGCCTTACGGTCAGATGTCAATAAGTTGCCATACCAAGCGGTGATGCAACCTGTCAGGATGCTCTCGATGGTGCAGCTGTAGAACATTGAGAGGATCTGGAGACCCATGCCAAATTTCTTCAGTCTCCTGAGGGGGAGAAGGTTTTGTCGTGCCCTCTTCACGAGGATGTAATGAAGTGCTTTCCCATTCTGCTGAGACCTGGCCTCCATCCCAAATGGCTCCCTACTCCCTATATAGTACCCTATTGGCACAAGTCAAAAGTAGTGCACTATATAGGGAACAGAGTTCTGTTTGGAAGGCTGCAGCAGCACTGTTGGTCCTCCGCCACCATTAAGGACATATTAGAAAGACGGATGCTGACGAGACACAATAACACCCCCTCAGAGGCCTCTATGGACCGTCTGAAAGGGGGCCATATTTCACCCCATGTCATCGACAGGCCTGGTGTTTGGGAGAATAACACAGGGGTACATTTACGCTGTGGTCTACACCGAAGACTCCTTGCTGGGTTTGTAATCTCCATTCTCAACAAGCAAGCTATTGTATTAACTCTATAATTTGACGTGTTCGCTGTTTCCCCACCGTTTGGCCATGCTTTTGGGTTTTCTTGTTATTCCAGTCGTACCAGGGTAAGACATAACTGCACTTAAGTTGTCAGCTTATGAGCCGTTTGCTCCAAAATGAAGCACTCAACGAAATTGTGAAAAGTGTAATTTGATGAACATACAGTAGAGTACGCCGCCTGGTTGGGGAAGAGATCAAACACGGTACATGTAATTTATAGCCGGGGCCCATGCGATGGAAATAGCTCGCCAATTAAGCTATTTTCTCTGGTTTTGCAGGCCAGTGATTATTTAGGGAGAGGCTTGTTCTGGGTTTGTCTGGGAGGCCCTGGCGGTCTGCAGAAGGCCCATGTCTGAGGCACGTCCCTCAGCCCCGGATTCCTTCATTCTCACGCCGGTCGAGGTATCACGTTACTGCAGCACCGAAAAGATGCCTCCCTTCCTGTTTCTTTTACATAGCCCTTATTCTGAGCCTCCGTGTTCTGCTGTCTGTCTGTGTAAAGAGGAGTGTTGTGTGTGGCTTTGCATCCATCTCCGGCTCCACCCAACATCATCTCTATTTCTACTCCTGTTACCATGGTGTTCCCACTCTTTTACTCGCGCTCCGATCCCCTGCTTCCATTTCCCTGGAAAGAGTGCTGCTGCGGGGAAGAGACAGACTGCCGCCCCGCGTGACGCCTGGTGCATCAGCTGGTGGAGCACGATGCAATCTGGGGTCTGAGGGATGCATCTTGGCCAAGGAGCGCCTCGCCACACACAAATCCCATTTAATTCACAAGATAGAAAGAATCCCTTTAATACCCTGAGGATTCCTGTTCCATTGTAACAACACTGTAACAAGACTCATTGCATTGCTGTTGTGTTGTTGGTAGTGCACTAAGCCAAATACGATTATGATGCAAACCAATACTATCAAACCAATTACAGCAACAGAAACAGATCCCAGATCTGCATGACATCACTCCAGGATGAAGACTATTCATGAGTCCACAAACTAAACTATTTTGGGGGTGAACTGAGTTCAAACACGGAACTCGCAGGAGAGCGTTGTGTAAACCTGCTGCCATGGGTAGAGGTGAGCCTTCTCCTTTCCAAAAAACAGCTGATGAAAGAGAGGAGAGGAGTGGAGGAGCGAGGGATCTGGTGGAGGAGTGTGGAGTTTTATAAATAAGATGGAGCCTAGCCAAGGAGATTGGAAACTGGGCGCCAATGAGAGGAAGTGCTGGATTTCGCATTTAGCGAGGCGCTATCCAGACCTAGCAACTAGCGATTTACCTTGGCTTGCACATTCACACACAGCATCACCCCCTGCCAGGTAATGGGGATATAATGCAGAGGGAAACCCACACTTAATAAACACGGGCTGGAAAGATGCAGCTAGCAAATATTATTTTTAATAGAACATATTGGGTCTGGATATTAAAGGTTCCGGGGTTGCGCTCATTTTAATGGATGTTAGTAAATATTAGAGCTGAAATCATGATTGTGGTCTTTTCTGAGGCGTCAGGAATAGGTTATGCGTGCATTGAGAGCTCCATCTGTGGAGGAGGGAGGAAACAACCAGGGTTGCTGACAGATAGACCACATGGATTCAATACAGTGAGGATTGAGATCCAACAGGAAAGGCTGGTAATATAGAACCATGTGCCACGTTAAATTATGCTCTACCCCCTCACTGGTACTGAGGACATAAAGAACCTCACTGGTCCTGAGGACATAAAGAACCTCACTGGTCCTGAGGACATAAAGAACCTCACTGGTACTGAGGGTATAAAGAACCTCACTGGTCCTGAGGACATAAAGAATCTCACTGGTTCTGAGGACATAAAGAACCTCACTGGTACTGAGGACATAAAGAACCTCACTGGTACTGAGGACATAAAGAACCTCACTGGTCCTGAGGACATAAAGAACCTCACTGGTACTGAGGGTATAAAGAACCTCACTGGTCCTGAGGACATAAAGAACCTCACTGGTCCTGAGGACATAAAGAACCTCACTGGTCCTGAGGGCATAAAGAACCTCACTGGTACTGAGGGTATAAAGAACCTCACTGGTACTGAGGACATAAAGAACCTCACTGGTACTGAGGACATAAAGAACCTCACTGGTCCTGAGGGAACCTCACTGGTACTGAATAAAGAACCTCACTGGTACTGAGGGCATAAAGAACCTCACTGGTACTGAGGACATAAAGAACCTCACTGGTACTGAGGACATAAAGTACTGGTACTGAGGACATAAAGAACCTCACTGGTACTGAGGACATAAAGAACCATAAAGAACCTCACTGGTACTGAGGACATAAAGAACCTCACTGGTACTGAGGACATAAAGAACCTCACTGGTACTGAGGACATAAAGAACCTCACTGGTACTGAGGACATAAAGAACCTCACTGGTACTGAGGACATAAAGAACCTCACTGGTACTGAGAACATAAAGAACCTCACTGGTACTGAGGACATAAAGAACCTCACTGGTACTGAGGACATAAAGAACCTCACTGGTACTGAGGACATAAAGAACCTCACTGGTTCTTTATTCAGAGACCCATGAATACTCTTTGAAGCAGACGGCTTCAAAGAGTTCCATGTCTGAACTCTATACTGAAAGCTGATATGACATCCCCCGAAAACAAGTGATCAAATGATATCAGCGGAACCAGGCAACTAACTCACTCTGGATGGAACTTACTGTATAGTTTACCTACGAAACACATGAAACACACAGTTCTTGGGTTCAATTGGTCACCGAGAGAGCTGCATTATCTGAGCCCCCCTTTCTGCCAAGTTGGAAAATGAGGAACGACTGATCGTTTTACACGGCTGTTCCGAGGGAAAAGTGGAAGAACTCAGGGCTAGCTAGTGCTGCATGGCAGGAAACTCTGGACCAGGCTCCTGACCTCCCCTGCTGATTTATCCCTCTCTCCTTATTAAGGGGAAGATCATATTTTCATATGGTTTTATCAAACACCACGTGGGCTTATTTATTACCCTTGTCCCCAGACGGTCATATCTAAAGCAGAGGTAGTCTGTACAGACCCTAGCTGGATGAAAATACCTACTGAAGCTCTGTAATTGGCAAAAGGGATCAAATATGAACCCATCACAGAGTGGCCCCCATCAAAATGATATGACTGTGTGTGTGTGTGTGTGTGTGTGTGTGTGTGTGTGTGTGTGTGTGTGTGTGTGTGTGTGTGTGTGTGTGTGTGTGTGTGTGTGTGTGTGTGTGTGTGTGTGTGTGTGTGTGTGTGTGTGTGTGTGTGTGTGTGTGTGTGTAGTGGTGCAAAGTACTTTAAAGTACTACTTAAGTCGTTTTTGGGGGTGTCTGTACTTTACTATTTGTATTTTTGACAACTTTTATTTTTACTTCACTACATTCTTAAAGAAAACAATGTACTTTTTATTCCATACATTTTCCCTGACACCCAAAAGTCCTTTTTACATTTTTAATGCTTAGCAGGACAAGAATATTGTCCAATTCACGCACTTATCAAGAGAACATCCCTGGTCATCCCTACTGCCTCTGATCTGGTGGACTCACTAAACACAAGCTTCGTTGATTAATGATGTCTGAGAGTTTGAGTGTTTCCTGACTTTCCGTAAATACAAATTTAAAAAACAATAGTGCCGTCAGCATTGCTTAATACAAGGAATTAAATCATTTATACTTACTTTTGATACTTAAGTATATTTAAAACCAAATACATTTATACGTATTTGGCTTAAGTCAAGTAGTATTTTACTGGGTGACTTTCACTTTTACTTGAGTAATTTTCTATTAAGGTATCTTTACTTTTACTCAAGTCTTGGGTACTTTATTCCACCACTGTGTGTGTTTCTGTGTTTCTGTGTCTTTATTCATGGGTCTCTGCAATACATGTAGCGTGTGCTTCTATGTGTGTTTCTGTGTCTTTATTCATGGGTCTCAGCAATACATGTAGCGTGTGCTTCTATGTGTGTTTCTGTGTCTTTATTCATGGGTCTCTGCAATACATGTAGCGTGTGCTTCTATGTGTGTTTCTGTGTCTTTATTCATGGGTCTCAGCAATACATGTAGCGTGTGCTTCTATGTGTGTTTCTGTGTCTTTATTCATGGGTCTCAGCAATACGTGTAGCGTGTGCTTCTATGTGTGTTTCTGTGTCTTTATTCATGGGTCTCAGCAATACGTGTAGCGTGTGCTTCTATGTGTGTTTCTGTGTCTTTATTCATGGGTCTCAGCAATACATGTAGCGTGTGCTTCTATGTGTGTTTCTGTGTGTTGAACATTCAGGAGTCAGACAGATATTGTGACTGGACATTGAAGAGGTTCGGTCTCACACTAATGTGTGTGTTGAACATTCAGGAGTCAGACAGATATTGTGACTGGACATTGAAGAGGTTTGGTCTCACACTAATGTGTGTGTTGAACATTCAGGAGTCAGACAGATATTGTGACTGGACATTGAAGAGGTTCGGTCTCACACTAATGTGTGTGTTGAATATTCAGGAGTCAGACAGATATTGTGACTGGACATTGAAGCGGTTTGGTCTCACACTAATGTGTGTGTTGAACATTCAGGAGTCAGACAGATATTGTGACTGGACATTGAAGAGGTTTGGTCTCACACTAATGTGTTGAATATTCAGGAGTCAGACAGATATTGTGACTGGACATTGAAGAGGTTTGGTCTCACACTAATGTGTGTGTTGAACATTCAGGAGTCAGACAGATATTGTGACTGGACATTGAAGCGGTTTGGTCTCACACTAATGCTATTTAGACAGGAGCTGCAGACCCGTTCTCCTTTACAGGGTGTTAACGGTAGTCTACCCTTTTCTGAGTGGAAACTGCATGTGGGTAAGGCTGAGCAATATGAAAATATATATCGTGTGACGATAGAAAAACGTCTATCCTTTCATATTATGCTCTATCGTTTATTTCGTTGTCGCAAATCACACTCTTTACTGCAATATTTTTTGTCAATTGGATGACGTTATGTGGAAGGATATTTGCAACACAAACAAACATGGAGGAGAGTGAACGTGGCCCAGAGCACAGAGACACGGAGCTCGTACCTAAAAGACTTCTGTCAGATGGACGTGGTTTGGGTATGACAAGTCTGACACGGACCAGAAAAACGTCCTCTGCAAGATGTGTTGCAGGTCAGAGTTCTGACAACACCACTAACCTCTTACCACCTACGCAATAATCATGTGAAACAGGCCAGTCCCAACAACGGGCTCAAACACCACTAACCTCTTACCACCTACACAAGAATCATGTGAAACAGGCCAGTCCCAACAACAGGCTCAAACACCACTAACCTCTTACCACCTACACAAGAATCATGTGAAACAGGCCAGTCCAAACAACAGGCTCAAACACCACTAACCTCTTACCACCTACACAAGAATCATGTGAAACAGGCCAGTCCCAACAACAGGCTCAAACACCACTAACCTCTTACCACCTACACAAGAATCATGTGAAACAGGCCAGTCCCAACAACAGGCTCAAACACCACTAACCTCTTACCACCTACACAAGAATCATGTGAAACAGGCCAGTCCAAACAACAGGCTCAAACACCACTAACCTCTTACCACCTACACAAGAATCATGTGAAACAGGCCAGTCCCAACAACAGGCTCAAACACCACTAACCTCTTACCACCTACACAAGAATCATGTGAAACAGGCCAGTCCCAACAACAGGCTCAAACACCACTAACCTCTTACCACCTACACAAGAATCATGTGAAACAGGCCAGTCCCAACAACAGGCTCAAACACCACTAACCTCTCTTACCACCTACACAAGAATCATGTGAAACAGGCCAGTCCCAACAACAGGCTCAAACACCACTAACCTCTTACCACCTACACAAGAATCATGTGAAACAGGCCAGTCCCAACAACAGGCTCAAACACCACTAACCTCTTACCACCTACACAAGAATCATGTGAAACAGGCCAGTCCCAACAACAGGCTCAAACACCACTAACCTCTCTTACCACCTACACAAGAATCATGTGAAACAGGCCAGTCCCAACAACAGGCTCAAACACCACTAACCTCTCTTACCACCTACACAAGAATCATGTGAAACAGGCCAGTCCCAACAACAGGCTCAAACACCACTAACCTCTTACCACCTACACAAGAATCATGTGAAACAGGCCAGTCCCAACAACAGGCTCAAACACCACTAACCTCTTACCACCTACACAAGAATCATGTGAAACAGTATGGAGAGAGTCTACTGATGAGACCCAAAAAGTACAGTCTAGTGCTCAAAACAAACCCCTGCCGCTGTCCGCGGCACAGCATTAGGCAAAGAATCACGCCGATTTTAGATTTTATACATTAATATTATATTTAGTTACATGCTTAATTGAACATTTGCACAAAGGTTCTAAATATGAGTAAGTACCAAAATGTAATAAGAAATAGGGCTTTACGTGAGGTAATTTTATATAAACAATTTATTCATTGAATTGACAGAAAATGTGCTGTATCGGGATATGTATCGTTATCGGGTTATGAGCGTTTGGCCGTATCACCCAGCCCAACATGTGAGTATAAATCACACTTCAAACCTCAGCGGCTGCCCCTGAATTGTGTCAGATGTATCATGTGTTGATATCTGGGGAACAAATAGTAACGCAGCATTATATACCTGCATCAAATCACCCGGCAACCGGACAGCAACAGTACTGCTCAATCACCATGCAGCAGTGTTGGGGATATTACATGTCACATATCTGATCAAAGATGGACCAGTTAGTGCATGGTTTGGCCATTACTCATCACATAGTTAGAGCAGAATAGATGAAGGATGTGGTGGAGGAGAATGGTAGAAGGAGGAGGAGGGAGAGAGGGAGGAGGAGGAAGATGAGGAGGAGGAGGGGGGGTTATGAGAGAGGATGATGCACTCCCATCAGTCTCTGCTGAGGAGGGATCTTTGCCTGGGTGAATCAGTTTGTGAATCATTCATAAGAAATTAGTGTGGCGGCAATTAGTGCTTCCTGAATCATTCATAGGAAGCACTGCATGACAGGCATCCGGCCACTGCAGCCAGTTTAAACAGATTAGCTTTGCCGTCGACCCCTGCGTGTGTGCGTGTGTGCGTGCGTGTGTGCATGCGTGCGTGCGCGTGTGTATTTGTGTTCTCCGGAAGCAACTGATCTGCATCAAGGTAGCTCAGCGACTGAACGTCTACTGCAGAAACACAAATCATACATGTGAAACAGATACACAGACAGGTTCAGAGACAAGGCAAGAATATACTGAATCTCTCCTACACACACTCTTATGGCTAGTACTAACCAATCAAGGCTAATTATTGTCTCTTTTTTACAATGCAGGTATTGCCAGGGAATCTGTGATATGATCACACAGGACACTTCACAATGAGGTAACGTTTTACAATCCAGCTAAAGGCAGTAGGCACAGGGGAGGGTGGTGGCGGTGGCTCAGTTGGGAGAAACAAAATGGAGAACTTGTCTCACTTTGTCTCCTCATATCAAGTGTTTCAGGCATCATGGCCACTGAGGGAGCAATATTCCTGTCAAAACTGCTTGGACTCTCTCACAAGAAATACATCTAAAATAATGTGACAAAAGCATTCATCCCAACAAAAAGACTCAGAGGGCTGTTTCGTCCTGTGGGCTCAGAGGAACACTCGCCAGTCAAGCTCCTCGCTACAAGGGTGAACAGGTGGGATGGGGGATATCTCACGTTCCCCTGCCTTGCCGAAGGGGCTTCACCTGTATGCTGCACACACACACCACCTGTCACCAACCTGACAGCAAAACACAACCGTCACACACACACACACGCTGACAGGCACGAGCAGGCGCACGCCTTCCTATCTCCAAGTTACACTCACGTCCGTTGCCATTTTCCACATCGTCATGTAGTAGCAGACAGTGCTGTCCGTCTCTCCCAGACTGGACGCTACATGTTTCAGAGAACATCTCTTTCAGTCAGTGTAGTAGCAGACAGTGCTGTCCGTCTCTCCCAGGCTGGACGCTACATGTTTCAGAGAACATCTCTTTCAGTCAGTGTAGTAGCAGACAGTGCTGTCCGTCTCTCCTAGGCTGGACGCTACATGTTTCAGAGAACATCTCTTTCAGTCAGTGTAGTAGCAGACAGTGCTGTCCGTCTCTCCCAGGCTGGACGCTACATGTTTCAGAGAACATCTCTTTCAGTCAGTGTAGTAGCAGACAGTGCTGACCGTCTCTCCCAGGCTGGACGCTACATGTTTCAGAGAACATCTCTTTCAGTCAGTGTAGTAGCAGACAGTGCTGTCCGTCTCTCCCAGGCTGGACGCTACATGTTTCAGAGAACATCTCTTTCAGTCAGTGTAGTAGCAGACAGTGCTGTCCGTCTCTCCCAGGCTGGACGCTACATGTTTCAGAGAACACTTCTTTCAGTCAGTGAAATGCAAGGGGCCTTTAGTGTGTCCTAGAGTACCCTTAAATCAATGGAGAGCCCTGTAAGTCATAAGACAAGTCCTTGAGCTGCTGGGCGACACGACTCACTGAACGAACATTGAACACGAACACACAGACACACACAAGAACACACATAAGCCTTGCATGCATGCTGCTGATAGACTATCTCACTAATTCTATAGCTTTGGGAGGAACAAGCTCGTATTATGTATTTTCTTATGAAAGTGAAGGTAATTAATGATTGAAAGAAGACATGGTTAGTGGCGAAGGCTTAACCTTGATAGCATCTCTACTCTCTCTCTAATGAACTGCATAGAGAAGGGACACATCTTCAGAGCAAATTAGGAATCCTTCCAAATCCCCAGCACTCAGGCTACTGGCTTCTACTGAGTCTCCAAACTGAGGGAGCTACGAGAGCAGAATTAATGCTGAGTGTTTCCAGCAGTCGCCCCGGAAAAAAAAGAGAGGAATTATATGAAGTCGTGTCAGAGTGAGGAATATCCCAGGATAATGAATGTAGTTAAATGTGGAGAGAATCAGGTTGAACGGAGGAGACGGCAGCGCGTAGTAGGGATTTACGCCTATTGATTTTTTGAGCGGTTCAAGCACAGGTCAGTCTGACACTGCCAGCAGTACGTGAAATCTGATAAGCGAAGCCGGGTTCCAGCAAGATGGGCCCCAATACACTTTAGCGTGTGGCCCCTGAACTACAGTATGGCGAAGCCGTTTTATAATGAGGCACAATCTAAGAGAACTTAATTCACAGCAGGAATTCATTCAAAGGTATAAACATGGCAAGTCCTCCATCTTCATATAAATAAGTCCCATTGAAAATGTATCGTGTTCAACGAAAGACAGAAGCAAAAGGGAAATCTCTCCATTCGACTAAGAGGAGATGATATTCTCCAAATTCCTCAGTTAAGCCATTTTCCAGGTGAGTTGAACTTAACCCTGTGAAATGCCTCATTTGCGTGGTTGACCCTGTGCCCACTGCAGTGGAAAAACACTAACTCCTTTATCAAGTCTTCGTATGCAATCCATCCTGTTTGGTCACCACTCGCCATGATATAAATGACTGCAAGCCTCTCGTCACGGTCAGACATTTAAGTCTGAAGTGTATCTGTTTTTGTTGATCTGGCCATAGGGACATTTGTCCTCTGGTAAAGGAAGGCACCTGCCACAGGCTGGCCAAACAGCTGGCCAAACAGCTGGCCAAACAGCTGGCCAAACAGCTGACCAAACAGCTGGCCAAACAGCTGGCCAAACAGCTGGCCAAACAGCTGGCCAAACAGCTGGCCAAACAGCTGGCCAAACAGCTGGCCAAACAGCTGGCCAAACAGCTGGCCAAACAGCTGACCAAACAGCTGACCAAACATCTGGCCAAACAGCTGGCCAAACAGCTGACCAAACAGCTGACCAAACAGCTGGCCAAACAGCTGGCCAAACAGCTGGCCTAACAGCTGACCAAACAGCTGGCCAAACATCTGGCCAAACAGCTGACCAAACAGCTGGCCAAACAGCTGGCCAAATCACCTCGGATGCGTGGCATTTACCTGTCTGTCGAACGGGTCCCCTTGTCTCTTCACGTGTGAACTGTGACTCATTCTGTTACGGTGACTCATGGGCGGGGACACAACCAGGCGTGAGACAGGTCCCTGCACCCCCCCCCCCGTGATGTAGTGGGAACCGAAATGTGAGAGGCAGAAGGTTAGCACTGACATGTTTGAAATGACTTGACCTATGCCGCTTTCCATCTCCTGGCATTGTATCTGCAGTCATGGCTGAGTTTGCGTCCTCCCAGGGCACTTGCAAGCCTGCCTGTTTGATTTTAAAGCATGCCTCAAGCTCACGCCGACATTCAAACAAAGGAACCCTGATGCATACGATGGGGACTTTGACTGTTGATCGAGTTTAGCATCTCCTCACTCACACATGGCCTGACCTCCCTTGTCCCTCAGAAGACCTCAGATTGAACTATTGCTCAGGAGATCATGAAAAATGTATGCAGTTTAAAAAATAATAATTGTTAGCAGATAATACAATTGCAACTACGGCAGAGAGGCTGATTATTCAGGGTTCGACAGATCTGGATCTTAACGAAGTGGCTGACCGGTTCAAATGAACTATAAGAAACTGTTTTATATGCAGAAGAGGCATATCAACACTTAGTGTTTAAACACATATACACTCTAAGCCATTATTTTAATAAGAAACACAAAGTGTGTAGGAGAGCAGTCCATCTGGTTCTGTATAGGAACTATAGGGCTAAACTCATCCCACCTGGTGTATGAACTATAGGGCTAACCTCATCCCACCTGGTGTATGAACTATAGGGCTAACCTCATCCCACCTGGTGTATGAACTATAGGGCTAACCTCATCCCATCTGGTGTATGAACTATAGGGCTAACCTCATCCCATCTGGTGTATGAACTATAGGGCTAACCTCATCCCACCTGGTGTATGAACTATAGGGCTAACCTCATCCCATCTGGTGTATGAACTATAGGGCTAACCTCATCCCACCTGGTGTATGAACTATAGGGCTAACCTCATCCCACCTGGTGTATGAACTGTAGGGCTAACCTCATCCCATTTGGTGTATGAACCATAGGGCTAAACTCATCCCATCTGGTGTATGAACTATAGGGCTAACCTCATCCCATCTGGTGTATGAACTATAGGGCTAACCTCATCCTACCTGGTGTATGAACCATAGGGCTAACCTCATCCCACCTGGTGTATGAACCATAGGGCTAACCTCATCCCACCTGGTGTATGAACTATAGGGCTAACCTCATCCCATTTGGTGTATGAACTATAGGGCTAACCTTATCCCATCTGGTGTATGAACTATAGGGCTAACCTCATCCCATCTGGTGTATGAACTATAGGGCTAACCTCATCCCATCTGGTGAATGAACTATAGGGCTAACCTCATCCCATTTGGTGTATGAACCATAGGGCTAAACTCATCCCATCTGGTGTATGAACCATAGGGCTAACCTCATCCCATCTGGTGTATGAACTATAGGGCTAACCTCATCCCATCTGGTGTATGAACTATAGGGCTAACCTCATCCCATCTGGTGTATGAACTATAGGGCTAACCTCATCCCATCTGGTGTATGAACTATAGGGCTAACCTCATCCCACCTGGTGTATGAACTATAGGGCTAACCTCATCCCATCTGGTGTATGAACTATAGGGCTAACCTCATCCCACCTGGTGTATGAACTATAGGGCTAACCTCATCCCACCTGGTGTATGAACTATAGGGCTAACCTCATCCCCCCTGTTGTATGGACAATAGGGGTTATTAACCTCATCCCCCCTGGTGTATGGACAATAGTGGTTAATAACATCATTCCACCTGGTGTATGGACAATAGGGGTTAATAACCTCATCCCACCTGGTGTATGGACAATAGGGGTTAATAACCTCATCCCACCTGGTGTATGGACAATAGGGGTTAATAACCTCATCCCACCTGGTGTATGGACAATAGGGGTTAATAACCTCACCCCACCTGGTGTATGGACAATAGGGGTTAATAACCTCATCCCACCTGGTGTATGGACAATAGGGGTTAATAACCTCATCCCACCTGGTGTATGGACAATAGGGATTAATAACCTCATCCCACCTGGTGTATGGACAATAGGGGTTAATAACCTCATCCCACCTGGTGTATGGACAATAGGGGTTAATAACCTCCTCCCACCTGGTGTATGGACAATAGGGGTTAATAACCTCATCCCACCTGGTGTATGGACAATAGGGGTTAATAACCTCATCCCACCTGGTGTATGGACAATAGGGGTCATAAGGTGAATGCACCAATTTGTAAGTCGCTCTGGATAAGAGCGTCTGCTAAATGACTTAAATGTAAATGTTAATAACCTCATCCCACCTGGTGTATGGACAATAGGGGTTAATAACCTCATCCCACCTGGTGTATGGACAATAGGGGTTAATAACCTCATCCCACCTGCTTGTCAGCTCTCCGCCTCACACTTCAGTGACATATAACTTCGCCATGTTCCCAATACAGGTGTTTTTATTCACAGCTAAAGTCAGCCTCTTCCGCTCAGCTCATATTCTGCATTCGTCACAGGCACATCAAAGACAAACAAATACTGCAGTTAGTACTTTATTTGATTTCCTGGTGACGTGGGCTTTGTGGTCGGTTCCCTGCTGCATCTGGTCAGCAGGATGGTGGGAAGGACAGGTCATCAGCAATCAGAGTGTGTTTCCTCTGGAACCTGTGATTCAAGACAGCCCAAACAAACACCATAATGGAAGTGATCTAAGGCTGTGAGTTCAGTTGGGTTCAAGCATGTGTCTCGGGAGATACAAAAGGAGGACATGCACACACTCCAAGGTTGTTAGTGTCTGTATTTAATAATCCCATCCTTGATTGGGCTTGTCATCAGCACGCCACAGCCCAGTGGAGGAACCCTCGACGACCTTGTGCACACGACTTCATAAATTCTACCCACCTTTGATCAAACGCTGCCGGGTTTCAGTGGCAAGATCCACACGCGGATGCCAGAAAAGGTAATAGCCACTATACATCACCCACTATCATATCAGCGCAGCCCTAGAGGAACACGACCCCTTCCACACTGCAAGCAGGAAGCCGTTCCCCCTCTCCAAACCCGCAAGGTCACTTAACCTACCTACAGCACGGCTCCACACACGTCTGCCATTTCAATTGTTCAGAATTTAATATGCAATCATCGCCATGAATTATTAAGCAGCCTCCCGCCTTTCAAACTCACTCATTGGTTTCCCCGAGTGAGCTCATTACATCTCCGCCTGTAACACACCCACCAGATAACATGTGCATTAGGAAGGAGGATAGATGGGGATGGTAAGAGAAGCGATGGGGTCTCTATGGCGTTCTCTTGGGTACGGGAGACCTATACGGTAACAGCTTGGGGAGGAGGAGGTGCAATCAAAACACCTTTCACTCAAAACGCCGAGGCTCTGTGCACCTGCTGTATGTCCAGACTGTTAGGAAATCATATTCACACCAGTGTCCAGCTCCAGTATCCAGTGGAGTCCCTGACGGTAGTGGACGCCAGACAAAAAGACCATTTGCCCCCTAATGGATTCCCAACAGACATCTGAAGAGTGAAAATGTCTACAGGTTAGTGGTGTATCAATGTAATGAATCTCAGACTTGTACCCCGAGGCAGTCAGAATGCATTAGCTAGCACAAGTTGAGATGAAACACAGCCGGTTGTTCCCATCCACCCACCTGAGGAGTATAACTGGCTCTTCATGCTGGCCTCCCTGGAGATGGTGTGTCTGAGGAGAGAGGTCTTCCACTCTCTGTATACATATCTCTGGCGTGAACAACCAAACACAACAGAAGCTTGTCTGTGTGGCGAGACAGCAATGCACTGCTCCAGAGAAACAGAACTGTGAAAGGTGAGAAGCGACAGAGATGTGTCACAAAACGGCAGACTTCACAGAGATTCTGCCAGATGTCCTTTATGGAACCATGGGCAAGTGGGGTTGTGTTGATGAACTTGATTCATATTGTCTGTGTTACAAATTGACTGTACAAGATGGGAATCTGGGCCATCCCAGATCCCACCAACAAAGACCAATGATTGCAAAGTTAAACATACCTGTTTGACATACATTTAAAAGTGAAAATCGGATTCTCAGAGTCTCTGTTACCGTGGAATTGCCCAGCTGTTAACCTGAAGATGTGTTTAGAAGTTAATAACAGTCACACAGAATACATTAAAACACAAACTTAGCCAACACATGTTTAAATTCAGAATATTGTTTTGGTGGTAAGGAAAAAAACATCTACTTTGTTACCCATGCAGCCAATCACATTTCTCGTAGCTACTCAGCAAGCCCTTTCTCATGTACAGCGGCAGGGAGGAGGTGGTGATTGCTTTCATGCAGGTTGGTTTTTCAAAAGCGTTTCCATTTTTAGCTGTCTTGTTCAATCAGATCGTACATTAGTTCCTTCTAAACATAACTACGTTATTCCGCCTGCTCACAGGAAGAAGTGCCAGTGTGAGCGCTTATTAAACTATAAACAAATCCATTTGGGAGAAACTAGGAATCTCATGAGCTCGGCAAAATGGAACAATGACGAAGCACAAAAAGGATATTACTCAGCGTCACTCAGTGCAAATGATCAGATGATGACAACACAATAGAGTTTCTACTTTCCACTTTCCGTCAACAAGGCCAGATGAAGCTCATTCAGAAGTAATAAACAAGTTATATGTGACAATTATTCAACCTAAACGAGCGTCTTGTGATAATTATGTGCATTAGGGATTTTTATGAGGCTCACATAAAGAATGGGACAAGAATAGATTATTGGGTTGTCCTGGGCTTCCATTTGGGACCACCCACCAAACAGATACCCTCGAAAACATCTTCACACATTCAGTAACACGCTCAATATCTCTGCTCCTGAGAAGTAGCCGTCTGACATCCATCCCTTCACTATCAGGGACTGCAGAACATTCCGGCATGGGGTTGTGTGTGCTAATTAAATCAGAGTGAGTTTAGCATGTGTCCATATAATGAAAGAGCCAGGACCGCTATCGCTTCTGTCGCCGCCCTGAAACAATGCTCTGCGCCGGGCGTCACTTTGCATAATGGAGCCCGAGCAGCATGTGGGTGTGTTGGAAGAGGTAATAGGCGTAAGGGAGGAAGCTGATCAAATTCCCAGGTGCCACAGCCAAACACCAGAGTTTCGGCCAGTGGATGGTAATTAGACTGAACAAGTGCCAAGCCCAATTTCGTGAGAGAAAGAAACTGGCTCAGGTGAAACCCTCGCTCGGTGCTGTGCTCGTATCGAGACCTTGACATCTAATCCGTTCTGAGCCTCCATTTCTCTGCTTGTCAATCTGGGGGGGATTTCCTAAAGGAGACAAACCCCCTACCTAATCCTGTCAATGCTGACTGGTAGCTTCTCATGACGTATTCTCTCTCACACAGACTTCATTCTGATATTTTAACATGAATCCATAACCCCAGGAGAAGCAAACATTCAGAATACTGGATATAGGGACCTACATTCTGGACATAGTTTGGGGACTGTCAACATTTTTACATTAATATGATATTTTTTAAAAATCACATCCAATATACTTTTCACAGGTTTAGATAGAAGATAAGTATCAGATTTAAAGCTGAAACATTTTGTGTTTTATCTTCCGACTTCTGATGCCGACTGCAATTAATTTGCTCCGGTCTGGTGACAAAGAAGCACCATCAAAGAAGAGCCATTTCCCAGTTAATTCATTGAGCATCTCCGACTCACATGTCATTAACGACAAAAGGGCTTCAGAGCTCCAAAGCACGGTTGCTCTGGGGATTTTTCCCTTCAGAAAACCTGAAAATACAATAATCATCAGAAAAATTATGTATAAGATCAAACAAAGTATCCTCCCACTACGTTAGATCTGAAGCATGTGAACAAATATCATCTCATCTTAATTCTACATGTGATTTATCTTTATGTGGTTCACAGTTGCTAAACTGTCACAGTCAAGGCTTTAAGAAAATCTTGCCAGATATGGTAATTTGCATGTTTTCCTATCTTGTGTCTTATACTAAACCTTCAGATTACCAATCTCTTAACTGTGCAATTTATTTGTGATTATTTCCATCTCCTACATTAATGAGTGTTAAGTAGCCACCTCACATGAGGTCAACTCATTTAAGTCCCTCTATTGATGTCCTTTAAGTAACTACAGAAGTCCTTTAAGTCACTATAGAAGTCATTTAAGTCACTACAGAAGTCATTTAAGTCACTACAGAAGTCATTTAAGTCACTACAGAAGTCCTTTAAGTCACTACAGAAGTTCTTTAAGTCACTACAGAAGTTCTTTAAGTCACTACAGAAGTTCTTTAAGTCACTACAGAAGTTCTTTAAGTCACTACAGAAGTTCTTTAAGTCACTACAGAAGTTCTTTAAGTCACTACAGAAGTTATTTAAGTCACTACAGAAGTCCTTTAAGTCACTACAGAAGTCCTTTAAGTCACTACAGAAGTCCTTTAAGTCACTACAGAAGTCCTTTAAGTCACTACAGAAGTCCTTTAAGTCCCTCTATTGAAGTCATTTAAGTCACTACAGAAGTCCTTTAAATCCCTCTATTGAAGTCCTTTAAGTCACTACAGAAGTAATTTAAGTCACTCTAAAGAAGAAATTTAAGTCACTCTAAAGCAGGGGTCCTTCAACTTTTTCAGCCTGGGACCCAAATAAGAAATTCTGTGTTTTCCTGGGACCCACGCTTAGGAAAATATGCAACTATACATAAATATCAGTACATTTCATTGCCCGTATGCCTAAAACAAATGCAATATAGACAAAAACAAACACAAATTAAACATCCATATAAATATCTATTCATGTTTATTTTCCCCCATTAAAAACACTCTTACATTTCTGGTTGGAAACTGGTTGGAACTGGTGCTGTTAAAATACAATAAATATTGTTTTATTCTGAACTGGAATCACACCACACCACACACACACACACACACACACACACACACACACACACACACACACACACACACACACACACACACACACACACACACACACACACACACACACACACACACACACACACACACACACACACACACACACACACACGTAATGAGAGGTGTTTGGCTGGTTGAAGGTTTCAACAAGCATGTCTATTCCAGACTCCGTTTCTGACAGTGCAACACTGAGGTCATACTCAGCCTTGAAAGTGTTTCTGTACTTGAACCCTGACTCACATAGGTATGTGGTGCCAAACTGGATCAGAACATCTACTGCTTTCTCAGTCAGGCAGGAGACCACTTCCTGCTGTTGATGAGCAACACGGAACTGTGTGAGTGTGTTTCCCTCAAACAGCATCTTGCTTCAATCAGTTTATTCAAGTTAAGAATAAAACGTATTATATGTATACAGCAACAGCAACAGTTCCAACCTAGACTTTCTTTCAACAATCATTTCTACAGTAAGATGTACAGTAGGCCTGATCATTTCTACAGTAAGATGTACAGTAGCCCTGATCATTTCTACAGTGAGATGTACAGTAGGCCTGATCATTTCTACAGTAAGATGTACAGTAGGCCTGATCATTTCTACAGTAAGATGTACAGTAGGCCTGATCATTTCTACAGTAAGATGTACAGTAGGCCTGATAATTTCTACAATAAGATGTACAGTAGGCCTGATCATTTCTACAGTAAGATGTACAGTAGGCCTGATCATTTCTACAGTAAGATGTACAGTAGGCCTGATCATTTCTACAGTAAGATGTACAGTAGCCTGATCATTTCTACAGTGAGATGTACAGTAGGCCTGATCATTTCTACAGTAAGATGTACAGTAGGCCTGATCATTTCTACAGTAAGATGTACAGTAGGGATCATTTCTACAGTAAGATGTACAGTAGGCCTGATCATTTCTACAATAAGATGTACAGTAGGCCTGATCATTTCTACAGTAAGATGTACAGTAGGCCTGATCATTTCTACAGTAAGATGTACAGTAGGCCTGATCATTTCTACAGTAAGATGTACAGTAGGCCTGATCATTTCTACAGTAAGATGTAGGCCTGATCATTTCTACAGTAAGATGTACAGTAGGCCTGATCATTTCTACAGTAAGATGTACAGTAGGCCTGATCATTTCTACAGTAAGATGTACAGTAGGCCTGATCATTTCTACAGTAAGATGTACAGTAGGCCTGATCATTTCTACAATAAGATGTACAGTAGGCCTGATCATTTCTACAGGCCTGATAAGATGTACAGTAGGCCTGATCATTTCTACAGTAAGATGTACAGTAGGCCTGATCATTTCTACAGTAAGATGTACAGTAGGCCTGATCATTTCTACAGTAAGATGTACAGTAGGCCTGATCATTTCTACAGTAAGATGTAAGAGGCCTGATCATTTCTACAATAAGATGTACAGTAGGCCTGATCATTTCTACAGTGAGATGTAAGAGGCCTGATCATTTCTACAGTAAGATGTACAGTAGGCCTGATCATTTCTACAGTAAGATGTACAGTAGGCCTGATCATTTCTACAGTAAGATGTACAGTAGGCCTGATCATTTCTACAATAAGATGTACAGTAGGCCTGATCATTTCTACAGTAAGATGTACAGTAGGCCTGATCATTTCTACAGTGAGATGTAGGCCTGATCATTTCTACAGTAAGATGTACAGTAGGCCTGATCATTTCTACAGTAAGATGTACAGTAGGCCTGATCATTTCTACAGTAAGATGTACAGTAGGCCTGATCATTTCTACAGTAAGATGTACAGTAGGCCTGATCATTTCTCAGTAAGATTTCTGATCATTTCTACATAAGATGTACAGTAGGCCTGATCATTTCTACAATAAGATGTACAGTAGGCCTGATCATTTCTACAGTAAGATGTACAGTAGGCCTGATCATTTCTACAGTAAGATGTACAGTAGGCCTGATCATTTCTACAGTAAGATGTACAGTAGGCCTGATCATTTCTACAGTAAGATGTACAGTAGGCCTGATCATTTCTACAATAAGATGTACAGTAGGCCTGATCATTTCTACAGTAAGATGTACAGTAGGCCTGATCATTTCTACAATAAGATGTACAGTAGGCCTGATCATTTCTACAGTAAGATGTACAGTAGATTTAAGATGTACAGTAGGCCTGATCATTTCTAAGTAAGATGTACAGTAGGCCTGATCATTTCTACAGTAAGATGTACAGTAGGCCTGATCATTTCTACCAGTAGGCCTGATCATTTCTACAGTAAGATGTACAGTAGGCCTGATAAGATGTACAGTAGGCCTGATCATTTCTACAGTAAGATGTACAGTAGGCCTGATCATTTCTACAATAAGATGTACAGTAGGCCTGATCATTTCTACAGTAAGATGTACAGTAGGCCTGATCATTTCTACAGTAAGATGTACAGTAGGCCTGATCATTTCATTTCTACAGTAAGATGTACAGTAGGCCTGATCATTTCTACAGTAAGATGTACAGTAGGCCTGATCATTT